>NC_133371.1:41061374-41187793 GCF_049309525.1 Garra rufa | reverse complement strand
GGTGCTTGCTCACAAATGGACCATAAGGTTTATTTTTCTTTTGAAATTGATGTATGGTTTGTTAGGATACGACAGTATTTGACCGAGATACAGCCATTTAACAAATCTGCAATCTGAGAGTGCTAAAATAGTCTAAATATTGAGAAAATTGCCTTTAAAGTTGTCCAAAATAAGTTCTTAGCAATGCATATTACTGTTCAAAAATTAAGTTTTATAAATTTATGGTAGTTGGCTATTGCTACAAATATACCCGTGCTACTTGCAGCTGTTTTTGTGGTCCAGGGTAGCATATGTTGATTTAAAGAAGAGTTAATGGTCTTTTTTGTGTTAAAGAGCATCTATATTCTCCCTTTCATCCGTCAGGATAAATCTCCTCCAAGACGCAGCTCGAATGCATGGCTCCCGCAGTTCTTGCGTCATGTTGGTGAACATGCACGTGAGATGCCAGCTCCTCTCCTGCTTTGGACTCTCTTCAGCTCGGCTGCAACCGTGTGTCTCCTCAACTCTCTGCGATCACGTTCACATCATCAGCAACGCGAATCGCTCCAAAACAAACACGCAGATAAACTGGCCGCAGGAGGAACACGCTACAATGTGACGGAAGAGGACAAGAAGAAACATGAAGAGGAGGATGAAGATGATGCAGAGGAAGATGGAAAAGAGCAGAAAGAAGATGCAATGAGTGAAGAAGAACAGGAAGGAGAAATTGAGGAGGAAGAGAACACAGAGGAAACAGAAGAGGACTGCCTCAGGAAAAGGAAGTGAGATTTTTTCAAATAATCGTCTGTGGCTTTAAATGAAACTCTGGACTTTAATACCAGCTCAGGGTAATGACATCTACCCCAAAACATCAGCACTTAAAGCTTCGTTGTGTCAAAACATTGATTTTTCTCTGTTTTCACAGGCAGTTTTGAGAGAGAGAGTAGGCAGTGTAGTGACACATTCACGATTCCCAGTATTTTCCTGGATTTATCCGGCAGTTTAGTTCAGCTAAACCTGATTGAAGGGCCACACTGCAAAACAAGGGATTTTGTTGTATGGCTTTCGATTGCTCTGACAGGTAAATGCAAAACAAGGTAGGTTATGGTTTTTCCCAGCGTGCACTAACTGCTTGCAAACGCCCAGGATAACTTCCACCATGGGACCTAAAATAACTAAAAATCTACATTCAAATGCACATACTGGGCCGCATTAAACAGAAAAGTGAGATTTGTTTGTAAAATTATTCTTACAGAAATGACACTTTAATGCACTAAAATACCAAATACTGTGCCTTACGCTATACCAAGAGTAACAGAGAAATCTAGGTATCAGAAAATATATCATTTTAAATGTTTTTCATCTTTGACTGTCATCTTGTATACAGTAGAAATGGTTTATCAGACTGTAGATGGTTATGTTCTGTGATATTTGTATATTGTGTTGTATTGTAATACCATATTTGACCACTGTGATGTAGTATTGCATTTATATTGTGTTAATATGACTGAAGATGCACCAAAAAAAGAACACTTGGCTTTAATGTTTTGTAATATTTTTAATAAACAGAGAAAAATATACACTGACACAAGCACCATTATTTCCAAAGAAATTTTAATTAAATACAATTTATTTATCAATTCATTTTAGATTTAGTCTAATATAGTAATAACAAAGAATATATAAAATAAAAGTATACTTTTTTTTTTCATTGTAGGAAATTGTAGATATTTTTTTTTTGAAGGTTTTTTTCACCCGTTTTTATTGCCCACAGAGCAAAAACTATAACTATGCATGATTTTTGTGTCTGACTGAAATATTGAAATGGGACAGATTCGTGGACAGATTATATTGATTTATTTCCACAGTTTATTTTATATCAAGAAATCAAAGTGTATTTTATTTAAATCTTGTTCTTCTTTATTATTTTATTTTATTATTATTATTATTATTATTATTATTATTATTATTTATATATATATTTTTTATTATCAGAAGAAAATTCTAAGGTGCCGAGATGTAGGGTGGTTTCTAATTGGCTAAAAACCCATTTTTATTGCCCACAGAGTCAAAACTATAGCTATACATGATTTTTGTGTGTCTAACTGAAATGGGACAGATTCGTGGACAGATTATATTGATTTATTTCCACAGTTTATTTTATATCAAGAAATCAAAATGTAGTTTATTTAAATCTTTTTTATCTTTATCATTATTTTATTTTATTTAAATGTTGTTGTTCTTTATCATTTTACTTTATTTTATTTTATTATTTTATTTTAAGAAAATGCCAAAGTACCAAGATGTTGGATCGTTTCTAATTGGCTAAAGTTTTTTTTGTTTTTTGTTTTTTTTACGCAGTTTTATTGCCCACAGAGCAAATACTATAACTATACATGATTTGAGGTGTCATTCATTTTTGTGTTTCTCGCTGAAATAGGACAGATTATGGCACACGTTCACCAGTGCAGTATCCCGGGGCAGTACTTCTCAATGAGAGACTGATAATACAGCCTCAGACTCTCCACGTCTGGTAGGTCAGAGCTCTTGGTGTACAAATCAAATTTGCTGTCAGAGAAAAGGCAAACAGACTCATGTTATTGATCAGTGAGAGGTCAGACCTTCAATATGTAGGTCATACAGCAGGGGTGCAAACCTGTCACCTTTCGGGGAAATTCACAGTTTTCAGCTTGAAATGGGTCATTCACGTGAATCGTGTAGATCTAGTGTAGGGGTTGTTGTCGTAGTATCTTGATTCATCTATGTCATGCCACCTATGGTGTTTTTTTCCCCCCTGTTGGCAAAGGAATGGACCCGCCCTACTGTGCCTTTGATTGCCTTACCTTAATGTTCTTTCCCTCATTCAATCAATCTCACTCCTGAAGCCCTAACTTTTAAAAGCTGCAGGCAACTGTCCATAACTGCGTTTCCTGATGATGTTGTCTCGAATTTAGTCATTCACCCTTTTCACCCCCGACAGGCTTGCACCCCGCTACAGACACTCAAACCAGATCTCACTGACAAACTCAAGACCTACTTAAACTCTTTGACCCAGGGCAGCATCTGCAGGTCTTTCTCGTTGCATAAGTGCATGTAGTCTCCGTTTGAATGCCAGGGGTAGAAGGAGTGGAAGCGGATCATGTAAAGACCCTGGTGGAAGAAAAGTGTTTGAATGTGTGCAGAAATTATATCATAATGTTTGTGTCTGTGAGATTTGTCTGCGTTTCAGGTGAGCTTTATGACAGTACCTCCTCAGGGATGGTGCATTTGTTGAACTTCATTACCCGGTATAGATACTCTACAACAGAGCAAGAAGAATTTCCACATTGTCACTTCTACAGGAAATACACTGCTGTTCAAATGTTTGGGGTTGGTAAGATTATTTTAAAATGTTTTTGAAAGAAGTCTTTTACGCTCACTAAGACTGCATTTATATGATCAAAAATACAGTAAAAACAGGAATATTGTGAAATATTATTACAATTTAAAGTAACTGTTTTCTACTTTAATATAATTTAAAATAGAATTTATTCCTGTGATACAAAGCTGAATTTTTAGCATCATTACTGCAGTTTTAAGTGTCCCATAATCCTTCAGAAATCATTATGATATGCTGATTTGCTCATCAAGTGCTGCTTTGGACACAATTGAATTCATACTTGCTGAATAACACTACAATTTTCTTTCTTTCTTTAAAAAAAAAAAGTTTTACAATGACATTAGATGCAACATCATAACCATCTTGTGTGCAAAGAACCCTCAAGTCACTGACCGTCGTGTCCCCAAGACATCAGGATATTATCAAGTCCACATTGTGGTTCATAGATTCCAAATTCTGTGCTGCAGTGAGAAAAACATGTAAGTGTTTGTGATAATTGAAATAAAGCTAAAAAATCAAAAATATAAAAAAAATAAAATATAAAATATAAAATATAAAATCAAATATAAATATTACATAGAAAAAATGCTTTTGCAACTAACTGCAGTAAAATGTTTAAACTGGTGTATTAAAATGACAATAACTGACATAACATAGTTAAATACTTAAAATTAAATTTAGAATAAAATACATTTAATATAAAATTAAATATGAAACTAATATACAAATGACAAAAAGTTAAATTAAAACTCAAAATTTTAACTAAAAAGTAGGGCTGCCCCCTAATAGTCGTCTAACCATTAGTCGAAGAGGCTTAGTCGATCAATTTCATTAGACGCTTAATCACAGGAAAAAAAATTCACAAGAAGTGCAATGTCACGTTTTTCGTAACAGATCATTAACAGCTGGTGAATGTGGTAATTACAGTACATTAAAAACATCAGTCAGGACATCCAAATGTTCATTTCAATCATGAACCTCAAAAGTGGCTTATCATTTGAAACATGTAAGTAGCAGCAACATTACATTGCTGCTCGCTCTAACATTAACTAAGGAGGCGCCAGTTAGAGGATGGATACCCGAGCCGAGCCCGACGGAACCCGACGGGCCGGGCCGGGTTCGGACAGATATTTAGAAAGGATGCTCGGGTTCGGGTCGGGCTCGGTCACATCAGCGCGATAGTGCGCCTGTGTTATAACGGCGCTTTTTGCCCAGTGTGCACTGATGCTCTCATCTGTTGACATTTCCGAACGCTTTCCTACAGTTGCTTAATAAAAGCGGCCTTTCCACACACAAAAAAGTGCATGTGTCATTAGTATGAGAAAAAAAAGAGATTTTAACTGTGTCGGACTGGGATCGGGCTCGGACATAAATATCTTAATGCTTGTCGGGTTCGGTTACTGCTCTGTCGGACGCGGGCCGGGCTCGGACAGAAAAATGCGGCCCGATCCGCATTCTAGCGCGATCATTTGCATTTAACTTAAAATACTCCCTCATTTTTAGTCATACAGATAAGAGTAATACATATTTAGAATCTGTAAAAGGTCTACTTTTATTTGTGTGCACTTACAGTAACAACAAAATGTTGTGTTTTTGTAAAATAATGAAAACAAAAAAAAATCAGTTTTCTGACGTCTAGGTCTCTGCGAACTTGATTGCGTCAGAAAATATGACAAACTCTGTTTGCCTCACAAACGTGAAAAATATATCTATTAAAAAGGCTACTTTTAAATGAACTTATTTCATGTTTGTATGAAACAAACACGTCCATTTTGAAGATAACGAGTCAATGTTGTTGACCAGTATTTACATAACACTGTTTTAATATTTAGATGATAGAAAGGTGTGGTACTTGAGAATGGGGCTCTTCTCATCCGGATTGCCTTCAAATGTTGAGTTTCTGAACACTACTGAATTCTGAAACTTGCATCCCACTGGGAATGTGTCTCCAACTACAGCCCACTACAACACACAGTGGCAATCAGTATATTATTATTCCATGTGACCATTGTTGTAACTTTTTTTTTTTTTTTAGATTGTGATTGGATGCATTTGTCTCTCACCTGTGGCTCACCATACAGGGCCATGATTTTCCCAACATCATGGATCAACCCGACTAGCTGGAACCAATCTGGAGACAGGTAAAAATGAGAGAAGCTAATTTATTTGCATTTGACCAAATATAAATATTCACATAGTGATTTCACATTTAGAATCCTTGCAGGTCTGGACATATTGATCAGAAACTTCACAAAAACAACTTCAGGTACATGTTATTGTCAAACACAGACTTATCTAAGTACACCAAGGCGACGTCTGTGACCTTTGTCCCTGCTGATCTCTCACCTTTATCAGGATGCTCCCTACGGATTCCCTCGGCGGTCTGGAATGCATGGAAAGAGTTTGGGAAGTCAACGTCAGGGTCGGATTCATCAACAAGCTCGTCCAGGGCATCAATGTTCTCCATCATGGTCATGCTAAAGTGATTGCAGTTCGCCCATTCTAAGTGCTGGAGGTGAGAGGTCATGTTCATTGTTTGTTTATCAGTTGTTAGCGAAAGCCCATTACCTGAATGGAAATGCACACAGTGCTTTTTATTTTAATATTTTTTTACTTGCTCTTTTTTTTTTTTTTTTTTGTCTGGTTTGGATACAGAGCATAACTTTAAAAAGTGCTTAATGTGTTAAATAAATAAATAAATAAATAAATGAATAAATAAATACAGTTTGAGCAATTATATTTATACATGTAAACTATATATATATATATATATATATATATATATGTATGTATGTGTGTGTGTATATATGTTACCCTGGACCACAAAACCATTCTTAAGTAGCACGGGTATATTTGTAGCAGTAGCTAAAAAAAATAAATTGCATGGGTCAAAATTATCGATTTTTTTTTAATGCCAAAAATTATTAGGATATTAAGTAAAGTTCATGTTTCATGAAGATATTTTGTACATTTCCTACTGTAAGTGTATTAACTTGATTTGTGATTAATAATATGCATTGCTAAGAACTTCATTTGGACATTTTCTCAGTATTCCAGATTTTCAGATAGTTGTATATCAGCAAATTATCCTATCCTACCAAATCATACATCAACGGAAAGCTTATTTATTCAGCTTTCAGGTTATGTATAATTCTTAAATTTACTCTTATGATTGATTTTGTGGTCCAGGGTCACACATGTGTTCCTGTTTATTTCTAGTTTGATTTACAGCATCGATAGACTAACCTTCTGTCTGACAAAGTCCAGCGTTTGGTGCGTGTGCATCAGCTTGTATGTATTAAACACACGGTCAAAGAGGGCTCCGCTCTGTGTTAGACATGTACACTCATCAAAATGGAAATAGACAGGTCATATTAAAAGGAGTTATACTGGAATAAATGAATTAAGAATATGCCTAATTTTACCTCAAAGTTTCTGAATTCTGATTTGTCTTTCTCTTGACATTCAGGGCGATATGCCAGAGAAGGATCCGGACCCTATTAGTTAAAGTTTTTGCATTAGATAAAGTTTGATGGATAGGATTGCGAAATGATCAAAAAGTCATTCAACTCTGCTTTACACACCATTGAGGAAATTATGAAGCATGCATGAAAATAATAGTCTGAATGTCAGGTACATACCAGGTTCACCACCCTCATGGTTCAGCTGAGATTGTGTTGTTGAGGGTAAAGGAGGATGTTGTGTGTTTGGCTTGTGTCTGACGGCTCTATTTATCAGTGCTGCACGTATGGGGTCTCTGAACTGTAGTAGGAGAAACTAGTAACTCTTTAACTTTCTACTCTTCACTACTTTCTAGGGCTTCCACAGGTCTGTCGGTTTGTGTGTGTGCATGTGTACTGGGATATCTTGGTCCAAATACATGCTATATGCTACAGTGACTAAGGGACTTTAGTTTAATAGTAATTTAGAGAATATTATAATACAAGTGTGTGTTAATTCATTACTATGCAAAATTGTATTTATATATTTTAGTGTTGAATTGTTTAAATGTGGTTTTGTTACATTTCATTATTTAGGTTGTTTAATATAATTAGATTTTTTTTTTTTGCATCAGTCAACACAATAATTCAAAGTAAAAGTATGTTTAGAATTTTTACCTAATTTCTGAATAATAATGTCTTCCGTAAAAGTTTATGATTAATTTTTATTTGACTGATTATAGTAGATTTGTGTTTCCAGTTTCTTATTTGTAGATAATCTATAAAATGTTTTATCTGTGCTTCACCAGAACATTTAGAGTCTTCAGATTGGTATCATAAGAGCTATTCTTTGATTTTTTTGTAAATAATGAGCTGTCTGTCAGTTTCTGGTGCCAGGAAGCACAACAGCACATTTTAAGGAAAAGTAATAGGCTATATGTTTGTGTCTAGGCAGAGCTATTGTGAAGACTGACTTGATGTGAGTCTTTGTGTGTCTGTGTGTTTGTGTGTGTGTGTGTCTGTCTGTGTGTGTGTGTGTGTGTGTGTGTGTGTGTGTTTGTTTTTGTGACATATCAGGACACAAATTTGTGTAATAACATGGGTATGACATAGGTATTACAAGGAGAGGGTGACTTATGAGGACATTGCCCATGTCCCCACTTTTCAAAAGGCTTATAAATCATACAGAATACGTTTTTTTGAGAATGTAAAGATATGCACAGTCTCCTGTGAGGAGGTTTAGGTGTAGGGAAGGTGTAGGGTGATAGCAAATATCGTTTGTACAGTATAAAAACCATTACGTCTATGGAATGTCCCCACAATTCACAAAAACAAACGTGTGTGTGTGTGTGTGTGTGTGTGTGTGTGTGTGTGTGTGTGTGTGTGTTCGCAGTAGGTTCCACCCCTGATTTTTATTGGCTGATGGCTTATGGGCGAGTCTGTGACTTGTTTGGTTTATAGCATTTGCACCCCATTCACAAGTTAGTTTCTGACCTCTACAACATTTCTTTGTCTTTTCTTATCTTTGGCAGCATTTTTATTTTTGTTGATATATTTGTTTTTAATTAGCTAAATGTTATTATTAAATGATTAGTTCACTTCCAGAATGAAAATTTCCTGATAATTTACTCACCCCCTAATTTACACTTTCTTTTTTTTTTAGTTGGAAAGAAATTACATTTTTGAGGAAAACATTTTAGGAATTTTCTCCATATAGTGGACTTCAATGGTGGCCAACAGGTTGAAGGTCCAAATTGCTGTTTCAATGCAGCTTCAAAAGGCTCTATAAGATCCCAGTCTGGAAATAATCGTCTTATCTAGCTAAACGATCAGTAAAATACAAATGTATTCTGCATTCCGTAATCATGTTAGAAAAGTCACACATGGTTAGTTCTTCACCTATGTACTTGGGCTCAAAAATGTAAGGTCCATCTCATTTTTTGCTCCATCTTTGAAATCGTCGAACGTCATTATTTTACCTTTTTTTGTGAAGGGCGTTTGACTTTCTTTGCATGTTCACTTTGTAAACACTGAGTCATTATTTCCGACATCACACATGTGTGATTACGTAATGCGTAAGGGCCAAGCTAGTGCAAGATGAGCATTTGTGGTTAAAAAGTATATACCTTTTTTTTTTAAGAAAATGACAGATCATTTTACAAGATAAGACCCTTATTCCTCAGCTGGGATCATGTAGAGCTCTTTGAAACTGCAATTTGAACCTTCAAACCATTGGCTCCCATTGAAGTCCACCATATGGAGCAAAATCCTGAAATGTTTTCCTCAAAAACCTTATTTTTTTTCGACTGAAGAAAGAAAGATCTTGGATGACATGGGGGTGAGTAAATCATCCGGAAATTTTCATTCTGAAAGTGAACTTCTCTTTTAAATGGCTCAGTTAGCCCCTGCTGGTAAATATGATAACTACACCGTCTGCCTCTAAAAGCATGTTTTTCTGTTAACAGCCATTCAAAATATTGAATGTTTTTTCCAGTATGTTATAGTAGATGTTTAATAGTTTAATTGAGAATAACTCTGTAGCAAAAGTTGACAAAAACAATCCAATGTGTTATACATAGTGATCTATTCACATTTTTTGTTTAACTTTGTAAATTCTTGTGTAATGTTTCAGGTCTGCAGCCAGCAGATGGCAGTCTGACCTAAAACTCTCCTGAATGGATGCCACACAAGGATAATGTTGTAAGAAGGGGTTTGAGGTAAGAGAGAGACATGTAACTAAATAATGTCTTTTATAAGCCCTGCTTCCAAGTAAAATACACTATATGTGACCCTGGACCAAAAAAGTAGTCACACAGGTATTTGTAGCAACAGCCAAAAATACATAATAATAATGGTCAAAATTGTCAATCTTTATTTTATGCCAAAAATCATTAGGATATTAAGTAAAGATCATGGTCTATGATGATATTTTATGAATTTCCTACTGTAAATATATAAAAACATAATTTTTGATTAGTTATGTTCATTGCTAATAACTATATTTGGACGATTTTCTCAATATTTAATAATAATCTATCTAAAAAAAAAAGTACTCTTATGACTGGTTTTCTCGTCCAGGGTCACATATGTCAAATTAATAGCAGGCTATGTCTGAAAACTCAGTACAGTAACAATAAGCAAAAAATACCCTGATTGCCTACTAAATAACACTTTTATTTAGCAAGGATGCATTGATTTAATTAAAAGTGACAGTAAATACATTTGTTGCTTACTATTGATTAAAGTATCATAAAAGAGTAGCATGATTTTCCACAAAAATGTTAGATCTGTGTATAAAATGTTAGAAAACAACTGTTTTCAGGATTGATAATTGATAATAATAATAATAAAATGTTTTTTGAGCAGAAAATCAGCATATTAGAATAATTTTTAAAGGATCACATGACACTCAAGACTGAAGTAATGATGCTGAAATTTCAGCTTTGAAATGACATTTTAAAATCTATTTGTGACCCTGGACCACAAAACCAGTCTTAAGTCGCTGGGGTATATTTGTAGCAATAGCCAAAAATACATTGTATGGGTCAAAATTATTGATTTTTCTTTTATGCCAAAAATCATTAGGAAATTAAGTAAAGATCATGTTCCATGAAGATTTTTTGTAAAATTCCTACTGTAAACCTGTCAAAATGTAATTTTTGATTAGTAATATGCATTGTTAAGAATTTAATTTGGACAACTTTAAAGGTGATTTTCTCAGTATTTTCATTTTTCTGCACCCTCAGATTCCAGATTTTCCAATAGATGTATCTCGGCCAAATATTGTCCTATCCTAACAAACCATATATCAATAGAAAGCTTATTTATTGAGCTTTCATATGATGTATACATCTCAGTTTTGTAAAATTTAACCTTATGACTGGTTTTGTGGTCCAGGGTCACATTTTAAACGGGAATAACATTTCATAATATTTCCGTTTTTACTGTATTTAAATACATAAATACAGCCTTGGTGAGACTTCTTTCACAAACATTAAAAATTGCAGGAAAAAAAAGCAGTGAGCCAGCTGAGTCCAAGTGTTACTCTGATTTTACTCCAGTATTTTTGTGTCACAGTGAGCAATATCACTTGTGTCGCTCTGACACAGGTCAGAGTGGTAATGATCTCTTCATGTATGTGTTTGCGTTCTGTTCAGATGACACTTACAAACAAAACAATGACCATTTGCATTTGTTTTATTTATTGAAACAGCATAATCATACAACAATACACAGCATTGACACATAACTACAAACATCCAGTCATTATACACTTGCAAATTATGTACACAAGCTTTTGTTAACTTAGAATTAAATAACATCTCTTCCATTCAAGTCAATGGCATTAAAGAAGGTGATCGATCATGTCGCTTTTAAAGTGCTTTATGTTTAATAGTAACATTTGACCTATATGTGAACATAAGGATAGCAGACATTCCACCACTGGCACACTATGACAAACTGAAGATGTGTATGAGCGTGTGTTTGTTTGGCCAGAGAGTTGTTTATATTTGTCGCCCGTGTTTTATTTGTATTTGTGATTTTATGTTGCGAGACTGGCACGTTCAACGTAGACCATCAGACAGTGTTGAAACTTTGAGAGCTTTATGGATGAAGATTTGACATTTTAAAAGTTTAAATGGGTATATACAGTGGTCCCAGAAGGCATGTGGACACTTAAAGTGGCTGTGTGTAATTTTTCGAAGTGAAAATACTTTCTCCAGTTCTACTGTAACGTGCAGAGACGGCATAATTAAGACTTTTATTTCCCTGAAGAGTGTAAACAGTGTGAGTCTGTGACGCTTGTAACATTACTCTGTTGGTTTGAGCAGCCCAAAAAGTTGACATCGGCTCAGCCAGTGGTGTGAGTTTGGGGCAGGACTATCTGTTTGACCAGCCAATGGCTGATGGGAGGGGAGTTCAGGAAACCTGTTTGAAAACAGTTACTATTAAGATGACGAAATATCAAACCGAATGTTATCCGCAAGAAATGACTGAGCTTTTAACAGAATTATCTACACTTTCTAGGGCATTTTTTGCAGTTTTAAACAAATAGTGTGGCTCTTTTAATTTAATTTAATAAGAAACTGCTATATTTCTTTTAAATAAACACCACTTGGTTTGACATTTTATCGAATACATACATTTAGATTCATAAATAACTGCAGATACAGGATGTTTACTCTTAAGGTGCTCTGTTCGGCTTTAGGTGGCTCAGTCAAGGGCGATTTGTTCTGGCTTAGAGAGCGAGAGACGGTGTGGGATTACTGTAAAGATAATGAAGGTTCAAGTCACTTCATTACAGAAGGTCATGAAGTGTCAAAAAACAGCTTAGGTGGGAAATATTAAGACTTTCGCTTGAATTTGGCTTGGGTTGTTAAAGGGGCACACATAATGTTTACAATTCATTCTCTTCCCTGAGATCCACTAAGTTGAGTGTTTTCTATTAGCTCCAAAGTTGCATTGTTATTAAGACATTAAAGAGATTCACTAAACAATACATGCTGAAATGAAGGCTTCAGACGTACATGATTGGTCAAAAGTTTTTGAACAGCAAGATCTGTAATCTATTTTTTAAAAAGTCTTTTGTGCTAACCAAGCCTGCATTTATTTGATCCAAAGTACAGCAAAAACTGTAACATTTTGAAATACTTTTACCATTTAAGTAACTGTTTTCTATTTGAATATATTTTAAAATGTAATTTATTCCTGTGATCAAAGCTTTTTTGAATTGATTGAAAGTGATGCTAAAGATGTTTATAATGTTACAAAAGATTTCTATTTTAGATAAATGCTGCTCTTCTGAACTTTCTATTCATCAAAGAAACCTGAAATAAATCTACTCAGCTGTTTTCAACATAGTAATACATTTTTTGAGCAGCAAATCAGAATATTAGACTGATTTCTGAAGAATCATGTGACAGGAGTAATGATGCTAAAAATTCAGCTTTAAAATCACGTAAATAAATTATATTTTAAATATATGAAAAAAAACTGTTATTTTAAATAGCAAAAATATTTCAAAATTGTACTGTTTTTGCTGTACATTGAATCAAATAAATACATAAAAAAACCTTACTGTTCAAAAACTTTTGACTGGTAGTGTATCTGCAGAGCTGTAGGTGCTACACACAGTCAAGAACACCACAAGGTTTCTCAAACTTTCCCTCATTTAAACTTATCTGTATTTCTTCTGGTGTTCACAAATAATATCTAACATTCTCTGTACTATTCTGTATGAAAGGCCAGGCCAAGTTTTTGAACTTTTAAATAAAAGCTTGCATGTTAATTTTGGCGCTCATACTGTATGTTAATATTAGATGGCGTCAGAGTTGCAGAAGTTCATACAAGTTGTTTTTGTGGCTCAGTTTCAAAAAATGCTTGTTTAGGAGAAAAAGCTTAGAGTTCTTAAAGTTACAGTAAGCACATTGAGCTCTTTTATTTCAAAAGATCAATTGATTACACCAGTTGTCACCCACTGGTGTCGGTGGTCTTCTGTTGTCACATTTTTGGATAGGTTTTCACTTTGTGTTCACTCATAGTCTTATCCATAACTATGTGGACTTCTGGGATTGATAGGCGCGTCTTGCCGTCCGCTTTGTCCGTTCAGCTGGTAGAGACGGTGGCTGAGGTTTTGTACCTGGCAGGTGCCGAGGATGCATCCCACGCGCATCAGATGACCTCGTGACCCTCTGAGGACATGCCGGCGTTCCCGGAAATGGTCCCGGTTTTGATTGGCCGCCGTGTTGGTCTGTTTCGGCGGGGGTCCTTTATGCAGGAGGGCCCTCCAGACCGCACGGCGCTCTCTTGCTCCGGCACTCGAAGCTATTGAAGGAATGGTGACGGTATCCATAGTGATGCCACCCTGCGTTTCTGGAAGCTTTCCGGGTTTGCTGGGAAAACTCGATCTGGTGAGAGAAAGAGGAATAATTTGGTTAACCACCAGTGGAGCCCATGCACGTGCATTCAGACATTCACATAGAAGCTGACGTGGTTTAAGTATTAAATTAGAGGCTTGGCAGCATTAGGGCCATTTTAGGTGGAGTATTTGAAGCCTGTTATTAATCAAGCGTTTCTCTGGCTGTAGTCCGAGTTATTTGTGGCATGCACTAATATTCCCTCTCGCTAGGACACGCACTCCTTCACGTGCTTCCCTGTCTTCAGTCTGGCTCCTCAGGAGACTATATTTAATATTAATTTATATTTTTTTATATGTACAGTTGAGGTCAAAAGTTTACACCAACTTTCAGAATCTCTAAAATGTTAATTATTTTACCAAAAATAATTTTTTACCAAAAGTTAAACTGCCTGCTGCTTCAGGTCCCACAAATTCTTTGGTTTTTCAGCATTTTTGTTTATTTGAACACTTTCCAAAAAAACGACGTATGATTTTGAGATCCATCTTTTCACACTGAGGACAACTGAGGGACTCATATGCAACTATTACAGAAGGTTCCAACACTCACTGATGCTCCAGAAGGAAACATGATGCATTAAGAGCTGGGGGGTGAAAACTTTTTGAATTTGAAGACCAGGGTATATTTAACTTATTTTGTCTTCTGGGCAACATGTAAGTATCTTCTGTAGTCTCTGCAGGGCAGTACTAAATGAAGAAGAAAAAAAAGATATTTCGGCAAAATAAGAAAAATGTACACATCTCCATTCTGTTCAAAAGTTTTCACCCCCTGGTTCTTAATGCATCGTGTTTCCTTTTGAAGCATCAGTGAGCATTTGAACCTTCTGTAATAGTTGCATATGAGTCCCTCAGTGTGAAAAGATGGATCTCAAAATCATACAGTCATTGTTGGAAAGGGTTCAAATACACAAAAATGCTGGAAAACCAAATAATATGTGGGATCTAAAGAATTTTTCTGAAGAACAGCAAGCAGTTTAACTGTTCAGGACATGAACAACTATCAAAAAATGTAAAAATGTCTTTCTGCTTTAAAATTTCACATTTAATGTAGATGTTTTTTCTTGTTTCTTTGTAATTATTTGTGATTATTTTACATTTCTGAGTGATCATCATTTTTAAAGTATATTGGCACATTAATTGCCTAAATAATATTATTTTCCCAGTATATTCAAAACATCTGCCATTGTTCAGCCAGACAGGTAATCCTGTGGTGTTGGTTGAGCCAGACACATGTCAGACGTCTTAAACACCTTTGACTTGTGCTTTGTGTTTTCTAGCTCATAAATAAACTGGCACTAACCCCCATCATGCACCTGGCAGAGATCTACAGTACATCCCTGCCAAACCTGCAGGTGAGGGAGATTAATTGAGATTTTCTTTTTAGGAAATGCTTGTACTACAGTTTTTTTCTAAGTTGTTCAGCATTTATTTCAATTTTATCTATTTAATTATGTTTGTGAATATTCAGTGCTGATATAATAACACTAATTGAAAACGTTACTAAGTATGATACCTAAATATCTGAATGTAAGTGTCAGTGGGTGTAATAAGCTGTGTGTTTATGTTGTGCATTAGTGTGGTATATAGGGTAATACTTTTAAATCTAATCTGAATCACAATGTTTCTGAACAGGATTAGTCTGGACTGGTAGTTTCAAAAACACTTTCGATCATTGTCTCTCTCACCGGTTTCCGGTCATATTAATGGTTATAACATGGGTCCACCATAAACCTTTGTTTAGCACATGGTTTGAGGTTAAATTCAGTTTACTTTATTTTTTGTATTAGTTTCATTTATAGTTTTAGACAACAGATATGCATTAAATTAATCAAAAGAGACAGTGAAGACAATAAATAAATGCTGTTCTTTTGAACTTTCTATTTACCAAAGAACGCTGAAAAACAAATGAGTCATTGTTTCCACAAAAATAATAAGCCACACAGTTTTTCACATTGATAATAATAAGAAATGCTTCTTGAGCAGTAAATCAGAATATTAAAATGATTTCTGAAGGATCATGTAACACTGAAAACTGGAGTAATGATGCTGAAAAATGCAGCTTTGCATCACAGGAATAAATTACATTTTCAAATATGTTAATCTTTTTTGATCAAATAAATGCAGGCTCAAAGGGCATAAGAGACTTCTTTTAAAAACATATAAAGCGGTACTGTAATACCATAATGAAATACTAGCAATTTATATGTTCCTTGAAACAACACAAAAAAAAAAAAATCTGTTGGTGCCAAAATTCCTTTTAGAATGTTTTTTCCCCTCAAATTCTGTTCTATTTTTTCCAAATCCATTTTTTTTCTTTTAAAATCTTTCTGAATACAATTTTTTTGTTATAATTTTCTGTTTTCTGTTTTAATTGTTAAATTTAAAAAATGGGATTTAAAAGCATTTCTAATTAACTGAAGTAATGCAGCTTACACAGTTTAAAAGGGATTTATTAGCAGTTTAACAAAAATTTAAATTTTAAAGGCCTTTGAAATCTGTTTTATTTGTTCCCAAATTCAGTTTTATTTTTACCAAATTATGTTTTCCGTTAATTTTGGTTCCACTGTAATGGTTTCAATAAATTTTAATCATCAAATGCATATCTAATTAATTGATTTTAGTTTTAAAAAATATATTATTTTATTTCTTTCTTTTTTTCAGAAATACTTTTGTGTTGTGTATTTACATTTTTCTAGTAAATATTTTTTTTAAATTGTAATAATTGTAATATTAATTTTATACATTATTACATGAAGTAATATATTTGTCATAGTTTGTTCAAGCTAAACCGAACTTTTAATTTGACGGGTTGCTGTAAAGACCTTTAATATGTTTCTGTTTGTATATGATATGATGGTAGTTTTTCTCAAAAGAAATGCTAAAATGCTAAAAAGAGTATTTCTAGAGTTTATGTGTGTGTGTTCATATACTCCTATGTTGAGGCGCTTCGAAACCGCACATCTATGCCATTTACTCACACAGAGACAAGCAGAACATGAAGTATTCATATTTAAATAGTCTTTTTACTGCTTAATATTCACAGACGCTGGTCCATGTCACCTTTTGATGTAAGTCTACTGACCTACTTTTGATTTATTCATCCCAAATTTGGCAAATTTCGTGACTACAGTAAACTCCATTTTTATGACTTGATTCGACCTACGTTTTCCACAGTGTGGAAATCATAGAGCCCTACAAATAAGGAAGTTATAGTTTCTGCTAAAATTGAGTTGAAGTAAAAAGTTATTGAAGTAGAGAATTTATTACGTGCCAAACTCGTTTCAGCTGCACGAGGACCACTGCGGGCAGTTTCTGAATAGCTGGCATTACGCGGTGTGTTGGAGCAGATCTAGTGAGTCTCTTAGCAGAACCGGAGATGTGGGACCGCCGGGGCTCAGGGTCAGTACAGGTCTGTGTGTGTGTTTGTGTGTTTGCTGGTCTCCCACTTGCTTGTACATATAATTCAATGTGGGCCAGAGTCAAAAAGCCCGGAATCATTGGAGTTTCCAAAACACACTCCTCATTTAACATGCACTACACACACTGCTTGCCAACAAAACACACACTGCTTTCCCTCTTGTGAAGGTCTATCAGCCTAAATGCAGTCAAGCCTTTCCTGAACGACACAAATGCACACAGACACACACACCCACGTCATCAAGAGCTTTGTTTTAGGTTAATTATTTTGTGGCTTAGAACTCTCAACTAAAGTTCTGTCCGTCATTTTAGCGTACTATCTTTGTTTAGTGATATTTGTTCATGACTCCCTTGTTTGCACTGAACGGTTAAACTGCTCGCTGTTCTTCAGAAAAAACTTTCAGGTCCCACAAATTCTTTTGGCTTTTCAGCATTTTTGTGTATTTGAATCATTTCCATCAATGACTTTATGAATTTGAGATCCATCTTTTCACACTGAGGACAACTGAGGGACTCATATGCAACTATTACAGAAGGTTCAAACACTCACTGATTCTCCAGAAGGAAAAACCATGCATTAAGAGCTAAGGATGAAAACTTGAACAAACTGAAGATTTATGTAGATTAAATTTTTCTTATTTTGCCTAAATATTATATATTTTTCATTTAGTGCTGCCCTTCAGAATCTATAGAAGATACTTACTTGTTTCCCAGAAGACAAAATAAGTTAAAGTTACCCTGAACTTCAAATGTCAAAAGTTTTCACCCCCGCTCTTAAAGCATTGGTGAGCGTTTGAACCTTCTGTAATAGTTGCATATGAGTCCCTCAGTTGTCCTCAGTGTGAACAGATGAATCTCAAAATCATGCAGTCATTGTTGGAAAGGGTTCAAATACACAAAAATGCTGGAAAACTGAAGAATTTGTGGGACCTGAAGGATTTTTCTAAAGAACAGCTGACAGTTTAACTGTTCAGGACAAATAAGGGACTCATGAACAACTATCACTAAACAAAAAATACAGCAGTGGATCATTCAGGTAACAGCACAGTATTAAGAATCAAGTGTATTCTTTTCTCTTTTGGTCAAATAATTAACATTTTGTACATTCTGCGTGGTGTATGTAAACTTTTGACTTCAACTGTACATGCAGTTTGTAATTGGTTTCCTTTGCATTACCGTGATGAAATCCGGCTTCTTATCCTAATTAGTTTGACTCCCTTTGTTGCAGTTGTACACATGATTAGATAAGAAAAGCCTCTATGCATCATAAAAGTACACTAAATTGAAATCAGGCCGGAGAGCAGCAGCCAGGCACAGTTACTCAATCATCCAGGCCCAGCATAAGCCTTTCTAAGCCTCTGCCCCAAGCTAAAGTCCTACTGTTTCACTGCTTCATTCATACACTTCAGTCTCAGGTGCTAGATTACACACACACACACACACACACACACACAGGTCTGTGAATGTGGAAGACAGCATGCACACAGGGTGAAGAGTCTCTTAGATTGTAGAGGAAGAAGAGGAGACCTATTGTGATTTGTTTTATTCTGAAGACTAGAAGGAGGAAGTCTGGAGGTTTCAGGTTGAGAGCGTTCCCACATTAGTGCCCTGCATGGGGCCTGAGAGAGTGACGTTAGCATGCGCAAATGTCCATCTTAATCGCGCAAACTGTTAAGAATGATGTTGCAATCCACTCGCTGAGAGGCACATTTTTAAAAACAGTGCTAGAGGGGCATTTTGGTGGGAAAACTGCTTAAATCCACCTTACGTAAATTCATTGTGCCCTTGCGCGAGTGTGTGCGCAATAGAGGATTTAATTTCCAGTTGAACATTAAAGTCCTAAATCACTCTGTGTTTGTTTATGACCTCACACCGTCTGTTTGACCTTTTCTCACATTAGGCACACACTGCGTGTTCAGATTTATTCTGTAAGCTTGTTTCACTTTTGAAGGCCACAGGCTCATTGTTCATGGGAGGAAACTGCTTCAACCCACCAGAAGGTGGAGACACTGAGATGGTGTTCAATCAGAAGTGACATTACAACACCCAAACAGGTGAACTGTTTCTCAAAAGCATTTGCAGTGATGTCAATACAATTTTAAATGAAGTTACACCTATGTTACCCAATATGGTAATGCTTTCTCAGCATTTAAACACTTAAGCAACTACTTTGAAGTGACTGCTGTATTGCTTTAGTGGATGTATGAAGTCCAAAATCCAGTGTCCTTATACTTGTGTGTTCATTTTGCAGCATTTCTATTATTACATCTGTTGTTTTATCATTTAAAAACTGTATTTTGTCAAATGTTTTGCTTAAAGTGTTCTTGTATAGAATTAATGCCACTTAATTTAATACTTGAATGCAATGAAGTAATGCAAGTTAATCCAAACCTTTGCAGGTATGTGGATTGTGTTGAAGGCATGACTTTTGCATCTTGCAAGTCAGAGTTAGAAATATCCTGATCCATATCATGACTAAGCGGTCACGATGGGGAAATCCGAGAAAGTACGTTACAGGTGGCACGTCTCTCTTGCTCTCTCTGTGCCAAATGCAGACAGTCAAGTGACACACACTATCTCATGGAGAACTAGCGTCATACCCACACACCCGCGCACATGTGTGGCAAGCCATTTTAACATGTATTCTGTAACAAGCTATATTTTTGTCATTAGTTTTTTTGTTTTGTTTTGTTATTAGCAGTTTTGGGGAAAGTTACTTTTAAAAGTGATGCATTATAATATTGTGTTACTCCCAAAAAAAATAACTTCTGTTATTTTAGTGGTGTAACTAAGTAACTAATTAGCAGTTTTGGGGAAAGTTACTTTTAAAAATGTATGCATTACAATATTGCGTTACTCCCTTAAAAAAGTAACTAATTACGTTACTTAATTGTGTAACTAATTAAAAGTAATGCATTACAATATTGAGTTACTTCCTAAAAAAAGTAACTAATTACATTAGTTGTGTAATTAAGTAACTAATTAGCAGTTTTGGGGATTTTTTTTTTATTTTTTTTTTTTAAGTAATGCATTACAATATTGCATTACTCCCTAAAATTAAATGATACTAATTACGTTACTTAATTGTGTAACCTAGTAACTAATTAAAAGTAATACATTACAGTAATCCATTACTACCTAAAACAGGAACTAATTACGTTAGTTGTGTAAGTTACTAATTAGCAGTTTTGGGGAAGTTACTGTTAAAAATAATGCATTACAATATTGTATTACTCCCTAAAAAGTAACTAATTACATAATTTGGATGTGTAACTAAGTTTCTAATTAAAAGTAATGCATTACAATTATGTTACTTAGTTGTGCAACTAACTAATTAGCCGTTTTGGGGAAACTTTTAAAAGTAATGCATTCTACGTTATTTAGTTGTGTAAGTAACTAATTTAAAGTAGTGCATTACAATAATGTGTCACTCCCTAAAAAAGTAACTAATTATGTTACTTAGTTGTGTAAGTAACTAGCAGTTTGGGGAAAAGTTACTTTTAAAAGTAATGCATTACAATACTGCGTTACTCCCTAAAAAGTATCTAGTTATGTTATTTAGTTGTGTAACTAAGTAACTAGCAGTTTGGGTAAATTTACTTTAAAAAGTAATGCATTACAATATTGCGTTATTCCCTAAGAAAGTAATTAATTATGTTACTTAGTTTTTTGTGTTTCATTCATTTTGAGGAGTACTGAATCTGTTTTTTTGTGAGTGAGATTAATTAATGAGTGTTCACATTTAGTCTAGAACTATAGTAACATCATATTTACACTTACTCCTGATTTCTCTCAACATGGAGACAGAAGACAAAGTAACTAGTGTTACTTATTTGAAAAAGTACCTCAGACATTTTTATGTAAATTAAAAAGTAATGTTATTTAATAGTCTGATTACTTAACTCGTTACTTGTAATGTTTTAGTATCTTCAATTATACTAGTGAAGTTTCAATTTCACAAGTACACATTCTTTAGATACTAATACTTACTTTATTGTGAATAGTATTAAATTATTCATTACATACTACATATCTTCCTTTGCTTCTAGTCACTATATCAATAGCAACTAGTATGTTAATATATGAGAAAGTAGTAGGCTAATTGGGCCATTTAGCTCAGTCATTTTATTTGAGACAAGTGTCCCAGTTAACCTCGATTAACAGTTTGTATTACAATTGCTATATAAATGACTGAATAGTTGACATTCTCTAAAAATAACGAAAATTCACTATTGGATTACTACAAGCAATCCAAAGTATTACAAGCAAATATGGTTAAAGCAATAGTAATAAATGTTTAAATGGCTTGCCATGGACATGCATAATTAAACTTTAACTTCGTAATCTGCGATGTCTGCATTTTGTCGGTTTATATAAGAGTAATGGTTTAAGGCTTAATTTGTTTGCTTTAGTTAACCTGAACTAACAATCAACGTTACATCTTACAATACTTATTTTCCCTACGTGTTTTTCAACAAAATTCATTAGTATCTGTTAAATTACTTAAGGCCCTGTGGACTGTCATCAACTATAGTTTATCAACTAACATTATCAAAGATTTTTAGATATAGGCTATTGCTAAGCGTGGTAAGTTAATTTTAGGTCATGCATAAATTAATGCAAAGTATTTTGTAATCAGATTTATTTGCATACGAATAACGCGCACAAGTTCTGAAAATGAACATTTCCAAACCTTAATGATCGTAATATTAAGTACTGAGGATATCGGTCATAGTGTAGATATATGAAGCATCTTATACGGTCGTGATAGTGACCGGGCGGCGCCGGTGTCTCGCGCGTCTCTCACCTGTTGCGCAGCGGCAATGCGAGTGTTTGCAGAGGCAGCAGAAACACACACAAGAGAAGCAGGGATTTCATAGCAGTCTGTTATCCTCTACAGTCCCAATGAATGAAGGTAAGATGGTGTTCGGTCCTCAGCTCAGATAGAAACGCGCTGCTGTGGAGGAGAGAAGAGGAGAGTCGTTTAGGCTACTTAGAAAGTTCCTAAAGTCATTACGAAGAGCTACTTTTAAAGAGAGAAAAAACGTATTCACTCCTTACTTTAATAGAGACACTTATATGGAGAGGATACCGGCGTATCCCGTTCATTTCATATTATCACACGTGTGTAAGACTTAAAATCGCGGATTTAAAAAGAAAAACCTCCTGTGCGTGAAGGACTTTGAATGATTTAGCTGGAGAAACTCTCAGGACTGACTCGGAAAACTTGCGTCTCATGGATGGAGCAGATGCTTAAATACTGAGAGGGAGGAGACACGGATAACTGACATGGTGCACTTCAGCCTTGGTACAGTTATTATAAATCAGTGTCCTCCTTAGAGCAACTAATTATTATATAGCACTGTAGATGACGATGTGTTTTCTATTAATAGAAACTCCACAGACCGCTGTTTGTCATACTTTATTTTAGAAAGAACATCCTAGCTATTTTCTACAGTGCCAAATGGATGGGGGCGTGACCAATATGCTAATATACGATGATTATAATAGATATGTGCAACGGAATTGATACAATTTTTGATTTACTAAAATTTATATATATTGTCGTGGAATACATATTTTTTTATTATTTAAGAGATAGACAGAGAGAGAGATACACCATCTCTGTCTCTCTGATTTTTTTGATTATTTAACATGACAACTAAAAAATGAAAGAATGATAGAACAATAGAAAGAGAACTAGATGAAACAACAGAATGATTGATAGATAGATAGATAGATAGATAGATAGATAGATAGATGGATGGATGGATGGATGGATGGAATAACAGAACGATGGATAAAATGACAGGGTAGACAATGGTTAAACGATAGATAAATATAAACCCAACGATAGATAAAACAGGATGGATGGATAGAGATTATACAAGATGATAGATAGATAGATAGATAGATGGATAGATAGATAGATAGATAGATAGATAGATAGATAGATAGATAGATAGATAGATAGATAGATAGGCAGAACAATAGAATGACAGAATGATCAAAATGATAGAACGATAGATGTAGACAGTGACAGAACAATCAATAAAATGACGAGAGATAGATAGAACGACAGAATGATAGATAGAATAACAGAATGATAGATCAAAATGATAGAACAATGAAACGTCAGATCAATAGATATAGACAGTGACAGAACAATAGATAAAACGACAGGATAGATAGAACAATAATAGAATGGTGATAGATAAAACAACAGAATGATAGATAGATAGACAGACAGACAGACAAAATGATAGAACAATAATAGATAGATACATAATTAGACAGACAAAATGATAGATAGATAGATAGATAGATAGATAGATAGATAGATAGATAGATAGATAGAACACTGATTCATTCATTTATTATTTTCTGCAGGCTCTTGGTAGGATCTGACTTAAAACACTCTGGTCTTTTTATTCAAGTACATATTTGTATATAGGAACATGAGACTAAGGAACGCTGCTTCTCGGGGGAAATATTGTTTCAAGCATACAGCTTATGTCCAGCCTTCAACAATGTGTCACGATATAAAAATATAATTGTGCCATCAGGTGTGACATAGTGGCTTAATTTAAAGGTCAGAGACAATAACAGAAGTGTGTTTGGTTTTATAGAGCTCACTGTGTCCTGTGCCCTTTTAAAGAGGATTTTAGAGAGTATTAACAACTGTCGAGTTAATGTTAATAAGAGTCAGTCACAGATGAGACTCAAGGAGTGTGTGACTGACAGCGTCTCTTTTGTCTAACTTGTTTAAGGTCATTTTACAGTTATACTTTGGCCTTAGTGTGATTTTTGGAGCTTTGTGACTGTTTAAATTGTATAACACTTTTGATTGGCCCATTGCATGATTGGGTTTTTATAGCTTTAGCAGCATAAAGGTCAAGTTTGTTTTTTTTGTCAGTGTGTTTAATGGCACATGTCTGTATGTTTAAAGTTTAGGACATTTATTGCATTTCAGTCTCATTAATTATGTCATAAACTTGGATGTGTTTGTTATTTGGAAAAAGTTATTTTGTTAGTTTAATTTACTAGTGAATTTTGTTGAATTTATGTTCTCAACTTCTTATAAAACCATATGATTTTCTTCCATGGGTCCAAACACCAGTAATTTAACAAAAAGTCCAGATACTGGAATATTTTTGTGTATGTGCATTATTGTTTGTTACTGTTGTGACTTTTGAGGACACAGATATGTAAACTTTACTCTTTTTTTTTTTTTCTCATGCAGATGCCTTGTGAGCGTGTGTGTGTGTGTGTGTGTGTGTGTGTGTGTGTGTGTGTGTGTGTGTGTGTGTGTGTGTGTGTGTGTGTGTGTGTGTGTGTGTGTTGTTCTGCGTCATGGGTCAGACAGCAACAGGATACACTTGCATTCATGGCTCAGTTCTCTCAGACAGAGCTGCCTGCTTGTGTGTAAGTGTATATGTGTGTGTCTGTCCAAGTGTCTCTCTTCCCTTCATTATTATACATTATCATAATATGAAACTCAGTACAGTATTACTAGAATCCTATTAAAATCGTATTATAGAATTCAATTGGTGTATTGTTCCAGATTAAATTTAGATGAGAGCTGGATTCATCTCTGATCCATCTAAACCAGATCAGTTTTTTCAATTCATTCCAGATATGGAGCATTTAGCATTTTTTAAGCAGTGATGCATAAATCTTATGCAGTTTTAAACAATTGTTTGATATATGTTAGATGAATATCTAGAATAGAAATTAATAAAAATTGTGACACCAGTGAATTCACCCATTTTAATTTTTTCAATAAATTTTGCAGAAAATAGAAGTTTATCAGTAATATAATATTGATTTATTCCAATTTAGACTGAATTTGGAACCATGTTAATTATTGTAGTGTACATATTTTTATTTTAATGTTGATTTTTATTATTCATTTTTAAATAATCGAAAAAGATAAAGACTAATTTTCTTTTTTCCCCACAAATATTGCAAGACTAACGGGGTTAAATGCTTGAGCTTGATGAATGTTAACAATTAATTTTTTTATTTGTTTATTTTGCAGAAAACATAAGTTTTTCAATAATAACAAATCAACATTTGCTTCCAAACTATATTTATTTATTCCAATTTAGACTAATTTAGACCATGTTAATTTATTCTAGTGTACATATATATTGTTGATTTTTATTTCTTTTTTGTGTTAACACATTTAAAAAAAATATTATTCACGTTTCTTTTTTAACAAATATTGCAGTGTTGACTGCATATATCAAGCTCAACTATTAACCATGTTACCAAAGTTAACAATTAATTAATTAATTTTTATTTATTTATTAGAAAATAGTAGTTTATCATTAATAACAAATCAACATTTACTTTCAAGCTACATGAATTTATTCCAATATAGACTGAGTTTGCAACCATGTTAACTTTAGTTCACATATTTTAATTTTATTGTTGATATTTATTATTAATTTGTTATAAAGTTAAATACTATTCATCCATTTTCTTTTTTTCCCTTTTTTCTTCATTTTCCTTTTTCTTCTTTTATACTGATATTTTTATTTTTTTATTAATTAGAAAATAGTAGTTTATCAATAATAACAAATCAACATTTGCTTCCAAACTATATTTATTCCAATTTAGACTGAATTTGCAACCATGTTAACTTATTATAGTGTAAGTATTTTTTATTATATTGTTGATTTGTATTCATTTTTATATGTATGTTAAATAATTTAAAACCATTATTCACCCATTTTCTTTTTTTTTAAACAAATATTGCATTGTTAACAGGGTTAAATGGTTGAGCTTGATAAATGCAGTCAACAAAGTTAACTATTAATTAATAATTGTTTTTTTTTTGTTTGTTTTTGTGTTTTTTTTTTTGGCAAAAAATGTGTTATTCATTTATGTGTTTTAAATAGCCCTTTAAATAACCCTTTTTGGATGAATGCAGTCAACAAAGTTAACTATTCATTATTTCATTTATTTGCATTTCTTTTGCAGAAAATAAAGTTTATCAATAAATTATATTATAACAAATCTACATTTGCTTCAAACTAGCTATATTTATTTCAATTTAGACTCAATTTGGAAGCATATTAACTCATTCTAGTGTATGTATTTGTATATTTTTTCAGTATTATTCTTTTTTTTATCTATACTTATTAATAGAATAAAAATCACACAAATAAAGGATTTAAAATGTATTTAGACAGGCCTTAGTTTTGATTACAGATTGCAAACATCACAAAAAACATCAAATGAATACTCAAACAATATTTGAAATAGTTTGATCTCCTGAAAAAGATGACCATTTTTACAGTTTTAGGGAACACAATATGTTTGCTGTCAAAAGCTCTTGACTAGTGCTTTGCTGGAATAAGACACAGATGTCTATTGAGCCCAGCTGCTGTACTTTACTGTACTACCCTCCCTCTCACCCCGTTCCCTCCTCCAATCTCAGCCCATCAGCAGGTGCCCTGAAAGATGAATCAGCCAATCGCATCTGTGCACTTACGAGATGTTTCAATGGTCAAAGTCTTTATTTCAACTTCTTATTCAAACACTGCTTCACAAGGTTTCACAATTTAACGCTACCAGCCCTTTGGAGTCGAGTCTTTTGATCAAATATGTGTGCGAGTGTGTTTTAAATCTCCATAACTAGGACTTTATAGGGCACTAGGAGTGTGTGTTGGTCATATGGAGGATGGTAAAAATCTTTCAATGACAGTTTGCCTTTGCTTCCCCCTGCTGGAGCAACACATTTATGTTCACTTAGTGCTTTGACACATAGTATGCATTTGGAATTGCATGGTATCATACTACTCATAATATTTGGTATAAGTAGTACAGTATATATCAGACCAATTCTGTGAAAAGAACAGCATCAAGTATATGTGTTGTTCCAGGAGTGTTTGAAATACTAGTAGTACACTTTTATCTCGGCTGTATCCCACAATGCAATCACTTCACTTGTCTTTTTTTTTTGACTCATTATCTGACTCCACCTTTGAAAAAGAACAACTTTTTACAAAAACATGACTGAGAATGCAAAATAACAGACTTGATGGAATTAAAAACATGTAAGGTGATTAGGCCATATGACAACCGTCTGAATTTTAGCCTTAAATGTAATAGCCTGTCATCCCAAAATTCAGTTCCTTCTTACTTTGCACAAGAGAAAAAAGACAAAGTAATAAATGCACTAATGCATGACCATGGCTGAATGTGATGTACAGAGAGAGAGTGAATATAAACGGATCTAATTCCTCTTGGGAACCAGTCAGACCAGCTCTCTGCGGTGTGTATTCATGTGTATATTTCTAATATCCTTAGGGCTGTTCATTTATGAATGCTCAGGATCGAGAAGAAACATCTGATCTCCCTCTTCAGCCTCATATTCCTTTTTCTTTCAGCATACAGGTACACAAACCAGCACTAAACCAAAATTAGACCATCAACAGTACAGTATATTGTGGCTATTTTATTCCGTCACAGTATCATTCTGGAGGTGTTTTGAATTCATTGTTGTAAGTTCAAGTTCAATGTATGTGTGTGAAATGACGTTTGTGAATGATTCAGAACCATTTGCCATAATAAAATACCGTTAAGAAAGGTGTACGCAGTAGTACAGCCATTTTAATTGTCTTTTTTCACAGCACATCCTAAAAACACACGACGGGACGTGACCGGGGTTGCCAGGTTTTCACAAGAAACCCGCCCAATTGTGTTTCAAGCGGGGCCCATTAAAAATCGTGTTCCGCGAGGTAAAATGCACGTTTTTTGGCGGGACAATTTCCATTCCAGAGGATAAATATCACGTTATTGGAGTCACTTCAACCCGCGGAAACGGTGTTAAAGTCACACATATATAGATAAATATAGATACATACATACATCATGTTATTGTGTCACTTCTTATTAGGATATGATGCAGTGTTTGTGATTAATTTAAAAATGCACCGTGCAAAATTCTGGGGTCGGTAAGATTTCTAATGTTTGTAAAAGAAGTCTCTTATGTTCACCAAAGCTGCATTTATTTGATCGAAAATTATGAAAACAGTAATATTGTGAAATATTATTACAATTTAATATGTTTTCTATCTTAAAATATTTTAAAATGTCATTAATGCATGTGAGACAAAGCTGATATTTATGTTATGTACATATTTACATATTTATGGTTAAAGTAGCCGAATTCTCTATCTATTGGTTCTTAATAAAAGTGAAGACAACATGTGGCCAATCAGAACATTTTGATTAATATTCAGGTATGTGCAGCAGGATTTCCGACCAATGAGATTTCACAGTAGGCGGAGCTAAATGAATATGAGTCACTTGATCAATAAACGTGCTTTCACTGTCGCACTTGGAAAATGAGGGAAAGTCTTCACTTTTGTCATATTATCACACCGCATCTGGTTAGAACATAATGTAGTGTTTGTGATTCATTTAAAAATGCACTGTTTAAAAGTCTGAGGTCTGTAAGATTTCTAATGTTTGTGAAAGAAGTCACTTAAGTTATGCTTACCAAAGCTAAATTTATTTGATCGAAAATTATGAAAACAGTAATATTGTGAAATATTATTATAATGTAATATGAGTTTTTTTATTTTAATATATTTTAAAATGTCATCACGAAGCTGATGTATCACCATAAGTTATGTACATATCTACATATCTATGGTTAAGGTAGCTGAATTCAGTGGGAAAAACGCAGACTTGGCAACACTGCACGCAACTTCTTCATTCATCTGTCGGTTCTTAGTGAAAGTGAAGACGACATGCGGCCAATCAGGACATTTTGATTAATATTCAGGTATGTGCAGCGGGTTTTCGAACCAATGAGATGTCCCAGTGGGCGGGGCTACAGAAATACGAGTCATGTGATGGTCACAGTCACGACTGTTTAGGGTAAAAACTCTGAAAACAAGGAGAAGTATTTTTCTTTTATCGTATTATCGTGTCACATCTTATTAGGACATGATTTAGTGTTAGCTATTCATTCAAAAATGCAATGCTTTGTTCAAAATCCGAGGTCAGTAAGATTTCTAATGTTCGTGAGTCTCTTATGCTCACCAAAGCTGCATTTATTTGATCGAAAATTATTACAATTTAATATATCTGTTTTCTATTTGAATATATTTGAAAATGTAATTTAATCCTGCGAGGCAAAGCTGAAATTTCAGAAGCCATCGTTGAAAACGCTGCTATGTTTGTGAAAACGGTGATATGTTTTTTCAGGATCCATTGATAGAAAAAGTAACGTTACAGAATTTACTTGAGACAAATGTTTTGTAACATTATAAATGTTTTTACTGTCACTTGCTGACTTTTGGTCAACTTAATGCATCCTTGGTGAGTAAAAGTAGTAATTTCTTTAAAGGGGAAAATAGTGACCCCAAACTTTTATAAATGAGAGTGTACCTTTTTGAAAAAGCTTTTTTTTCCCTCCCCAAACTGTGTTTTTTTCTCATTGGCCGTGGCAGACAAACACACCAAGAGGGAGTGCATCCATAATTTGCTAAGTACAGTTGAAAGTCCCCAGTGCGGATTCCCAAGAATTGCATCTTGTTGAAAGGCCATTTGGCCACTGGCCAAAAGAAAATTGCCCACGTTCACAGTAGGGGTTATGCGCAACAGGCTTCCGTTTTCTGCTAAACAGGTCTCGTTGCTTCCGCTTGTCGGAGAACGTGTTAATAGCCGTAATAAATAATGGCGATATCGACGGATTTTTAAGGTAATCAGTTAAACAAGCCAGCTGTTTATTGTGGACGTTTCATTCGATATTTATATATAAATGTTACTGAAAAGAATAAAAATTAAAAACTTTTATATATCAATCCACATATGTGATGGACATTGGTTATGATCATTTTTAGTGTCTACTTTGAAGGAATCTTGAGTAAATCATGTTCATATTTAAAGAGGCATATGCAAAACGCGTGAACCGGAAGCAACGAGACCTGTTTAGCAGAAAACGGAAGCCTGTTGCGCATAACCCCTGTTGGCACTAAAACACCGCTTAAAGGCGGGGTCAGCTGCGCTGTCCAATCAGAGCTCAGTCTGATTTTGATTGACACATTCTACTTCTACTGGGTCAGAACATCAAAGAGATTCTTCATGTAACATCAAAAAAGGAACTGTCCTAAATAGTGCACTTGATGTGGACTTACAGTCTCGTAGCCTTCGCTTACACATGTCCATTAGAGCGTCCCATTTGTAAATGTTATGATTCACAGGCTCTCACATGTATATTCCTTGTGTTTCTTAGTGTTTGTGAGTTAGTGTGTGAGCACGGCCATGAGCTCGTCGATCGGCGCCGTCTCTGAGGGCTCCAGCAGTCTGAATGTGTGGCTGAAGGTGATGAAGTGTGTGAAGAGCGTGTTGAGGTGCGGGTGTAACTCCACAGCGATGGCATCCTGGTAGTGAGCGCTGAACAGGTGAGCCAATGTACGGAAGAGCATCACAAAGATCTTCTGAATCAGGAACATGAACCCAGAAGGGAACGGTGAACCTAAACACACACATGCACAGTCACTTCTATGTGTTCAGATCATTTTCAGCTCATTAGGTTAAGGCAAAAAAAACTTCATACCAGCCTTGGTGGGAAACACACGCTCATCTGTGAGTATCTCCTGGATGTAGGACAAGGCGTAGTCAATGTAAATCGGAGCTGAACACTTCAGTTTCTTCCCCTGATCGTCCGTCCATTCATACAGCCTGAAAACACAAATTAAAAAATTGCAATTGTTATTATGAGTCAATTATACAATTGCATTCTAGTACTCTTCCTGGTCAGCGCTGTTGTTAGTTTTGTGACAACAAAGCTGCTTGTTATGTAATGATTGTTAAGGAATTAAAAAATTTTTTTGATTGTCGTCATTGGGTGTTCACATCTGCCTGCATATCTGTATGCATGCTTGATTAATCATATTAAAATAAGCCAGCGATAAGAACCACAACAATAATGCAGATTTCCTCCACTTTAATTGAAAATATATGTAAGTATAATAATTACAATTTATTATTACATACTTATATTACTGCAATAATTATATAATTACACTTAGTATTACTGTAATTATATAGTTACACTACCAGTCAAAAGTTTTGCAAAAATGTGTCTTCTGCTCACCAAGCCTGCGTTTTTTTTATTCAAAAAACAGCAAAAGCAGTTATAATGTGAAATATTTTTACTATTTAAAATAACTGCATTCTATTTGAATATATTTTGAAATGGCATATATTTTTGCTAAAGCAATCATCACTCCAGTCTTCAGTGTCACATGATCCTTCAGAAATTTTAGAAATTATAATTTTTTTTTTTTGCAAGGATGCTTTAATTTGATTAAAAGTGATGATAAAGACATTTATAATGTTACAAAAGATTTTTATTTCAGATAAATGCTGTTCTGCTCACTTTCTGTTCATCAAAGAAACCTATGTTTTCAACATAACATTGAACAGCAAATCAGAATATTAGAATGATTTATGAAGGATCATGTGACTGGAGTAATGATGCTAAAAATGTAGCTTTGAAAGCACAAGAAAAAATTACATTTTGAAATATATTTAAATAGAAAACTGTTATTTTAAATAGTAAAAATATTTCAAAACATTGATGTACTTTGGGTCAAAAAAAGCAGGCTTGGTGAGCAGAAGAGACTTTCTTAAAAAGCATTACAAATCTTACTGTCCAATAACTTTTGACTGTTTGAGTATATTACAATAATACAATAATACAGTTGCTTTGTCAATATTTTGTAAGGCATACAATACGTCTCATTTTCCACCTTTATTTGAGCTGTGAATTAAGTTTGTCACTTTTAACCAGCTGTAATATATTGTGTTTGTTTTGCTCACATGTTTCCTGGGCTTTTGGCTGCCGGACACGTTGTCATTGAGCAAGACTCAGACAGAGCACTGAAGAAGAGAGTAGTGTGCTGGAAAAACGACACCGCTGGAAGAGACGGTAAGATGAGTTAACACACATTACACACAGAAAGACTAACAAACCCACAGACCTCTGGGGCATAGTGCAAACAAAAATGACTTTTGTCTCAAACTGTGTTTTTTCTTTGTACATACCATTGTTTTATTTATTTATTCTTATTCTAAGCGGGTGGTTTCAGGTCAGAATATGTTAAGCTACAGACCAGCCTTTATTCAAATGTCTCGATATGTGAGCCAAGCCCAGCACATTCCCATCATTCCTTTATGCATTACTGAACATTATACATATGTTAACACATTTTTGACATGTTTCTGTCTCTAGTGTATTGTTTCAGCCCTGATGGCTCACTCAGATAGCGCTTTTGAGTGTGTCATTATTTTTTGATTACTGTTTAAATGTAAATGGCATTATGTGCTATCTGACTTGTGTGTGTGTGTGTGTGTGTGTGTGTGTGTGTGTGTGTGTGTGTTTAAAGTACACTCTCCATTCAAAAGTTTGGGATCAGTAAAATTTGTTATCTTTTTTAAAGAAGTCTCTTATGCTTGTCCAAATTCCATTTATTTGATCAAAAATACAGGAAAAAGGTAGTATAACAGGTTTCTATTCTAATATAATTTAACATAGAATTTATTTATGTGATGCAAAGCTGAATTTTCAACATGATTATTCCAGTTTTCAGTGTCAAATGATCTTTCAGAAATCATTTTAATATACTAAATTATTATCAATGTTGGAACAGTTGTGCTACTTAATATTATTTTGGATTGTTTAATAAATAATAAGTTAATCAGAACTTTTCTAACAATATAAGTCTTTGCTTTGTCACTTTTTATCAGTTTAACACATCCTTGCTGGATAAAAAGATTCATTTCTTTTAAACAAAGATAGAAAGAAAAAAAAGTACTGGCCCCAAATTTTGGTAGTGTATGTTGTCACAAAAGATTTATGTTTTAAATGAATACTGTTCTTTTTAAAATTCTATTCATCAAACAATTCTGAGGTTCCAAAAAAATATTAAGCATATTAGAAGGATTTCTGAAGGATCATGTGAGACTGAAGACTTGAGTAATGATCCTGAAAATTCAGCTTTACATCACAGGAATAAATTCTATTTTAAAGTATATTCAAATAGAAAACCGCTATTTGAAATGGCAATAATATTTCACAATATTACATTTTATTTCTATATTTTTAATCAAATAAACTCAGCCTTGATGAGCAGAAAAATCTTCTTTAAAAAGCAATAAAAACTGATCCCAAACTTCTATACAGCAAACAGTAATTTTACAGTAACAAAAACTGTAGTCGTAGCATTAGGGGAGTATTTATTTTCAAAAATTATTTATAAAAATACAATTTATTTCTGGCATTAATTGCTTTATATAGTGTTTGAATACTCACTGTTTGTTGCTATCCACTCCTGCTGGTCTAGGCCATGCGGCAGGGCAGAGAGGGTCAGAAGGTCGAGATCAGTGATGCGTTTGGACAGGAAGTGATCTCTCAGGTAAGGTTTGACCTCAGCAGACGGGATTAAATGTAGAGTGTTATTCTTTCTGTCAACACACAAAGTCAAAAAAATATTTTTAAAGACTTTATATAAAATTCACTAATGAATTGTGCACAATATAACCAGGAATAAAGGGTCATTTTAACGTTTATGCATTAAGTAAATGCTTTTATTCTTTTTTTTTTTTTTTTTTTGTGATAGTTGTTCATGAGTCCCTTGTTTGTCCCGAACAGTTAAACTACCTTCAGAAAAAATCCTTCAGGATTGAACCCTTTCCAACAATGACTGTATGATTTTGAGATCCATCTTTTCACACTGAGAACAACTGAGGGACTCATATGCAACTATTACAGAAGATTCAAACACTCACTGATGCATTAAGAGCCAGGGGTGAAAACTTTTTGAATTTGAAGATCAGAGTAAATTTGACTTATTTTGTCTTCTGGGAAACATATAAGCTTCTGAAGGGCAGTACTAAATGAAAAAATAAAAGATCAGAAAAATGTATACATCTTCATTCTGTTCAAAAGTTTACACCCCTGCTCTTAATGCATTGTGTTTCCTTCTGAAGCATCAGTAAGCAATCAGCAGACAGTTTAACTGTTCAAGCCAAACAAGGACAACTATCAATAAAAAAAAGTAGCTGTGGATCATACAGGTAACAACACAGTATTAAGAATCAAACACTCGTAAACCTTTGAATTCAACTGTAGCCCGACTGACTTTGCGATGTGAAATGTTAAATTCTTTTGCAGTGAGCTTGTCTGCTAGTTAATTTGTGTTCAAATAGTTATGCTCCTGAGCAAATAGCAAACAGTTTGTGAACACAAACAGTGTGACGTTACAGAAGGACACACAGGGATTTAGTTTAGCTTGTCATGTGTGCACATGGGGCTGGTCGATCACTGTATGTGCTAAAGGAGGCTGTGTACGGTTGTATGTGTTTGACAGCATTAGTGAGCAATCATCATGTTTTTACTGGAAAGAGTGCTGCTTTCTACTGTAGACAGCGCTAATCATTTTCATTCATGCAAATTAAAAAAACCACACACACGCTGATCTGTGAGCACACTGAGTGTGTGAACACAGAGAAAACAGGCCTCTAAATTCAACCTTGAAATAACTGATAGAGTGTGTTTGTGTGTGGTGGGAGGTTGAGATGGTGGCCTTGTCCTGACAGACTGTGAGGTGGAATTTCTTCCATATGGTTGCCCCAGAAAGCACTGGGATAGTTATGCCTCACTTATGCAATGTACAAATGTTACTGCATTTTTGTCTATTGGACACATAGAGGTTCAGCTGTTTGTTCATTACTCACTAATGTAAGCATCACCTTTAAAACATTTCAAAACAGATTCTCATCACACCCTGTTGCATTATCGCATGATTTCATCTAAATTAAGCATTCTGATGAGAAATACTGTTTACCAAGCCTTTAATGGACACTTGAGGAGATTTACGATGACTGTTTTCTTTAAACACTTTCTTCACATACCAGTCGAAAGATTTTTAATGTTTTTAAAGTCTCTTCTGCTCACCAAGCTTGCAGTTATTTGATCTAAAGTACAGCAAAAATGAGATTTTGAAATATTTTTACTATTTAAAATAACTGTTTTCTATTTGAATATATTTTAAAATGTAATTTATTCCTGTTATTTCAAAGCTGATTTTTAGTATCATTACTCCAGTCACATGATCCATCAGAAATCATTGTAAAACATAATCATTTGTAACATTATAAATGTCTTTATCACCACTTTTGATTAATTTAAACCAGCCTTGCTAAATAAAAGTATTAATTTTTATCATTTCTTTTCTGAAAAAGAAAATATACCGATCTTTGGATCTTTCTATTCATCAAAGAATCCCGAAAAAAAAATGTACTGTTTATTGATAATAACTGTTTATTGATAATAATAATAAAAATGTTTCTTGAACAGCAAATCAGCATATTAGAATAATTTCTGAAGGATGAAATGACACTGAAGACTGGAGGAATAAATTACATTTTAAATCGTTTTTTTAAATAGTAAACTATTTAAAGTTTTTACTGTTTTTGCTGTACTTCGGATCAAATAAATTCAGGCTTTGTGAGCAGAAGAGACAACATATTACTGTTCAACAATGTTTAACTGGTAGTGTATACATAGTTTTGTTTGTTTGCTGTTTATTAGTTTTTTTTAATGCACAGTGTATAACTATAGTCATAAATATTACATAACTTTTCTGTTCATTTTCGTGTAGTTTAGGTCTAAGATGCGCATGAGTGGAAACTCATTTGAATAGTTAGTTATTTTTAGTATTTCCTTGACGTGAGGTTAGATTTTATTAGATAAAGGTCATGTTAGATACAGCAGTTAATGTACATGCCATGTTTTTGTGCATGTAATATCTATTACTTATGAAAATAAATATATCTATAACAGTATTACCACCACTGTACCACAGTACTGGTTTTAAATGGCTATTTAATGTTTACTTTTAGCCAACATTTTCTAAGCAAGCAATATATATTTTCTCCAAAATGACCAGTTGCACTCATGCATGGGTGTGCGGTATGTAAATACAAGGGCCGCGGCAGGTGTGTTTACCCATAAACCCTTGTGCAGAGGGTCCATGTTTTCACACACAAACACACATGGACTTGTGGAAGTTTCCTTTGACTTTGAGCCTTTTTCCAACACGAAGCCCAACTGAAACTCCTGAAATGCTCACACACATTCTCTCTCTCTCTCTTAAGATATGCTGGCGCTTATCTCTTAAGCCGACATTCATTTGATGTGTGCATTCCTTATTTTACTGCCTATCTAGTGTGTGTGTGTGTGTGTGTGTGTGTGTGTGTGTGTTTGTGTGTGTGTGTGTGTGTGTGTGTGTGTGTGTGTGTGTGTGTGTGTGTGTGTGTGTGTGTGTGTGTGTTGTATACTTACACTTTGAAGAGGCTGATATTGTTGTAGTTTGCCTTCAGAGCGCTGACATCCTCTTCATCAGAGCTGCTGTAACTCTGACATCCCCCCATATCCAGAATGCTTCTACCCATTAAAGGTTCTCAGAAACACACGCCTCATTCAGACTCAAACACACTGATGCACCTGTCACTTAAACAAACACAAAGACACAGCATGTCGTCTTCATCTACTTGTTGTCCAATCCTGTGGTCTACGTCCAGACTGTCTCTCCTTTCAGTAGTCTTTTAGGTTTCTTGCTGGTAAATGTGTGTTGGTCCTCTCTCTGCTGTTCTTTGTGTGCCCTACACTTCAGGCTGTGTCTCCGTGTCTCTGGTGAAGCAGACGGACAGGTTCCACCAGTAGTGAAAAATATTTACTCTCTTTCACACACACGCTCAGTCACGCCCACTTCCCTTAGGTACTCCGCCTTCGCTTACCTGAGGCTCCGCCCATCTTGTGCCTCCAGGGGAACTTTCACTTTCAGTGCTCATGCAGGATTTTTGTCATTCCCAGTCATGGAATTTTCAATGAAGTTTTGTTTCATTCCTTTCATTTCATGTTCATGATGACATAAGGCAAAAAAATCAAGTATGATGAATCCAAACTTGTATTCGGACTATTTAAAATACATTTTAAAAGGAATAATTTGTATTTTGTACTGCATAATATAGAGGTTCTTGATTAAAATAAGTTAAAGTGATAGTTCACCTAAATATTTTAATTCTGTCATTAATTACTCACCCTCATGTCATCACAAAGTCAACATTTGGTGGAGTTTCAGTTGTTTTTTTGAGTGGTATCCCATAAAATTGTCACTACCCAAAAATTTGATGAAGTTTCGGTAGTCACATCTTTGTATTTTTGGGTGTTATCCCAAAAAATTGTCACTACCAAAACATTTAGTGGAGTTTTTTAGTCACATCTTTATTTTTTGGGGTTTTATCCTATAAAATTGTCACTACCAAAAATTTGTATGGATTTCCGGTAATCATATCTTTTGTGTTTTTGGGTGTTGTCCAATAAAATTGTCACTACCGAAACATTTAGTGGAGTTTTGGTAGTGACATCTTTATTTTTGGGGTTTTATCCTATAAAATTGTCACTACCGAAACAGTCACTACCAAAAATTTTGGTGGAGTTTCAGTAGTGATGTCTTTGTTTTTGGGTGTTATCCTATAAAATTGTCACTACCCAAACATTTTATGGAGTTTTTTAGTCACATCTTTATTTTTTGGGTTTTATCCTATAAAATTGCCACTACCAAAAAATTTGATGGAGTTTCGGTAGTCATCTTCTTTTCTTTTGTGTTTTTGGGTGTTGTCCCATAAAATTGTCACTACCGAAACATTTGGTGGAGTTTCCGTGGTGACATCTTTTGTGTTTTGGGTGTTATTCCATAAAATTGTCACCTCCGAAACATTTGGTGGAGTTTTGGGTAGTGACATCTTTGTTTTTGAGTGTTATTCAATAAAACTTCACTACCGAAATAGTCACTACCAAAACATTTGGTGGAGTTTCGGAAAAGTGACATCTTTGTTTTTTAGGGTGTTATTCCATAAAATTGTCACCTCTGGAACATTTGGTGGAGTTTTGGGTAGTGACATCTTTATGTTTTTGAGTGTTATTCAATAAAATTTCACTACCGAAATGGTCACTACCAAAACATTTGGTGGAGTTTCGGAAAAGTGACATCTTTGTTTTTTAGGGTGTTATTCCATAAAATTGTCACCTCTGGAACATTGGAGTTTTCGTAGTGACATCTTTTTTTCCATGATATTCAATAAAATTGTCACTACCGAAACATTTGGTGGAGTTTCCGTGGTGACATCTTTTGTGTTTTTAGGTGTTATCCCATAAAATTGTCTCTACCAAAACAGTCACTACCCCAAAATTTTATGAAGTTTCGGTAGTCACATCTTTGTATTTTTGGGTGTTATCCCAAAAAATTGTCACTACCAAAACATTTAGTGGAGTTTTTTAGTCACATCTTTATTTTTTGGGGTTTTATCCTATAAAATTGTCACTACCAAAAATTTGTGTGGATTTCCGGTAATCATATTTTTTGTGCTTTTGGGTGTTGTCCAATAAAATTGTCACTACCGAAACATTTAGTGGAGTTTTAGTAGTGACATCTTTATTTTTGGGGTTTTATCCTATAAAATTGTCACTACCGAAACAGTCACTACCAAAAATTTTGGTGGAGTTTCAGTAGTGATGTCTTTGTTTTTGGGTGTTATCCTATAAAATTGTCACTACCCAAACATTTTATGGAGTTTTTTAGTCACATCTTTATTTTTTGGGTTTTATCCTATAAAATTGTCACTACCAAAAAATTTGATGGAGTTTCGGTAGTCATCTTCTTTTCTTTTGTGTTTTTGGGTGTTGTCCCATAAAATTGTCACTACCGAAACATTTGGTGGAGTTTCCGTGGTGACATCTTTTGTGTTTTGGGTGTTGTCCCATAAAATTGTCACTACCGAAACATTTGGTGGAGTTTTGGGTAGTGACATCTTTATGTTTTTGAGTGTTATGCAATAAAATTTCACTACCGAAATAGTCACTACCAAAACATTTGGTGGAGTTTCGGAAAAGTGGCATCTTTGTTTTTTAGGGTGTTATTCCATAAAATTGTCACCTCTGGAACATTGGAGTTTTCGTAGTGACATCTTTTTTTCCATGATATTCAATAAAATTGTCACCTCCGAAACATTTGGTGGAGTTTCCGTAGTGAGATCTTTGTGTTTTTAGGTGTTATCCCACAAAATTCTCACTATCAAAACAGTCACTACTGAAAAATTTGGTGGAGCTTTGGTAGTGACATCTTTATTTTTTGGGTGTTATCCCATAAAATTGGCACTACCGTAACAGTCACTACTGAAAAATTTGGTGGAGTTTCCTTGGTGACATCTTTTGTGTTTTTGGTTGTTATTCCATAAAATTGTCACCTCTGAAACATTTGGTGGAGTTTCAGTAGTGACATCTTTTGTGTTTTTTGGGTGTTTTCTCATAAAATTCTCACTATCAAAACAGTCACTACTGAAAAATTTGGTGGAGTTTTGGTAGTGACGTCTTTATTTTTTGGGTGTTATCCTATAAAATTGTCACTACCGAAACAGTCACTACCAAACATTTTGGTGGAGTTTCAGTAGTGATGTCTTTGTTTTTGGGTGTTATCCTATAAAATTGTCACTACCCAAACATTTTATGGAGTTTTTTAGTCACATCTTTATTTTTTGGGTTTTATCCTATAAAATTGCCACTACCAAAAAATTTGATGGAGTTTCGGTAGTCATCTTCTTTTCTTTTGTGTTTTTGGGTGTTGTCCCATAAAATTGTCACTACCGAAACATTTGGTGGAGTTTCCGTGGTGACATCTTTTGTGTTTTGGGTGTTATTCCATAAAATTGTCACCTCCGAAACATTTGGTGGAGTTTTGGGTAGTGACATCTTTATGTTTTTGAGTGTTATTCAATAAAATTTCACTACCGAAATAGTCACTACCAAAACATTTGGTGGAGTTTCGGAAAAGTGACATCTTTGTTTTTTAGGGTGTTATTCCATAAATTTGTCACCTCTGGAACATTGAAGTTTTCGTAGTGACATCTTTTTTTCCATGATATTCAATAAAATTGTCACCTCCGAAACATTTGGTGGAGTTTCCGTAGTGAGATCTTTGTGTTTTTAGGTGTTATCCCACAAAATTCTCACTATCAAAACAGTCACTACTGAAAAATTTGGTGGAGTTTTGGTAGTGACATCTTTATTTTTTGGGTGTTATCCCATAAAATTGGCACTACCGTAACAGTCACTACTGAAAAATTTGGTGGAGTTTCCTTGGTGACATCTTTTGTGTTTTTGGGTGTTTTCTCATAAAATTGCCACTACCGAAACAGTCTTTTACGAAAAATTTGGTTGAGTTTCAGTAGTCACATCTTTGTGTTTTTGGGTGTTGTCCCATAAAATTGTCATTACCAAAACATTTAGTGGAGTTTTGGTAGTGACATCTTTACTTTTTGGGTTTTATCCTATATAATTGTCACTACCGAAACAGTCACTATACCGATAAATTTTGGTTGAGTTTCAGTAGTCACATCTTTGTGTTTTTGGGTGTTATCCCATAAAATTGTCACTACCGAAAGTCACTACCAAAAAAATTGGTGGAATTTCAGTAGTGACATCATTGTGTTTTTGGGTGTTATCCCATAAAATTGTCACTACCCGAAACTCCACCAAATGTTTTGGTAGGGACTGTTATAGTAGTGAAACTATTTTTGGGTGTTATTCCATAAAATTGTCACCTCTGAAAAATTTGGTGGAGTTTCAGGTAGTGACATCTTCGTGTTTTTGAGTGTTATCCAATAAAATTTCACGACCGAAACGGTCACAACCAAAAAAATTGGTGGAGTTTTGGTAATAACATCTTTTTGTGTGTTATTGCATGAAATTGTTACTACCGAAACAGTCACAACTGAAACGTCATCATTGTTTCGGTAGTGACAAAGGGAACACATAATCCTCATTTTTGGGGGAAGTAAACTATTTTACTACAGTTATGCATTTTTTTATTTTTTTTATTTTAGTAGTGTTTTAGTATGCAAGTTACAATTCTGTAATGTGATGTTGTCACTACCAAAGCATTACTGTCACTACTGAACATGGGATGTTTTGTCAAAAATAAAGTATATTGAATTATCAACTAAGATGGTATAAGAGTTTTTGGTTGAATGTATATTCAAACTAATGAATCCTTAATTTTGAAATCAGTATGATCAACTTTTTGCCTTTCACAAAGAAAATTTTGATTCAAAATACAACAAATCTCATAAATTACACTTGAATATTGTTAAAAATGTAATTCTTAGATTTACCTCTGAAAAAATATATAAAATATCTGATAGTATATATTTAAAATGTAGATGTAAGCAAAATCTTAATAGGTCAAAATAACCCTGTTATGTTTTAATAGTAACATTTAGGGAGAGGACAAATGTTTCAAAACCTTCTGAAAATACAGAATGAGCATTAACAGCACAATTACTAGAAATATGTCCAGGGAAGACTGGAGGACAGCCAGGAAAGACTGGATGGCAGCAGGGAAAGACCGCATTGGGAGTGGCTGGCTAGTTACCTAACCCACTAGTCTCTCGCGAGAGAGACACCCAAATCTAACTACAAAGAAACATAATGAGAAACAACCCGCGGGCACTCCGAGAGGTGGGATGAAAGATGGGCCCAACAGGACAGACCACACGGTGACGACGGCAATGAACATGGACAACGAGAACACAAGAACGCCAGAAAATGAGGAGAAGATCCTCCGAAAGTGTGCATGTGGATGGGAGAAAGTGACCACGTTTAGAGGCTTACGGATCCACCAGGGGAAAGCAAAGTGTGGACAGAAAGGCCAACAGCAATCTTGCACTGCGTCAGCAGGTGAGACAAGAAGGACCAAAAGCCAGGGAAAAAACCACAGAGCCGAAGGACCTAACGTTGCTGAAGGCATAAGAGTCACAGAGGAAGGTCCCCTGGTGGAGGCTGAGCCTCCACGTGAGCATGAAGGCCTAGTCCCCACCACGTCAGACAGAACAGAGCCAAATACAGAGACCAAAGAACCAGCCAGAAGGAGCCAACTGAAGTGGCCGAAATCAAACGAAGCAGAGGTATGGCGCAATTTGGACTTGGACTTGATCAAGACCCTAGAGGGATCACTGCGTGGAGGGGCCGAGACTAAGCTTAACCTGATCGGAGACATAATATACCAGACCTGTAAAGACAGGTTTGGCGAAATTGTCCCCAAACAGAAGACCGCCATGAGAGAGAAGGGAAGGAGGGAAAGGGAAATCCTCCAACTTGTGCAAAGGCGTCGGCAACTCCGCAAGAACTGGAGGAAGGCAACTCAAGCAGAGAGAGAGGGTCTGAAAGTTCTGTGGGAGGAGGTCCGGAAAAGGCTAGCCGGGCTTCGCAGAGCTGAACGCATCCGCAAGCGCAGCCAGCGGAAGCAGAAAGAGCGAGCCAATTTCTTCAAGGATCCCTTTAAGTATGCCAGACAGCTACTGGAGGAAAAGAAGAGTGGCAAGCTTGAAATCACCAGGGAGAAATTGGAACATCATGTCAGAGACCAGTACAGTGATCCCCAAAGGAGCGTCCCCTTAGGAACTCCAGGATACGTACCCCAGCCGGCAAAGCCAACAGCTGAATTTAACATCATGCCCCCCAAGCTCAGCGAAGTCAGGCAAGTCGTGGAGAAGGCAAGGTCCTCTTCTGCACCTGGGCCCAATGGGGTCCCCTACAAGCTCTATAAGAACTGCCCCAAAGTACTAGAGCTGCTATGGTATCTGATGAGAACTGCTTGGAAAAAGCAAATCATTCCATCTGAGTGGCAAAGAGCGGTAGCAGTCTTCATCCCCAAGGAAATGAACTCCAAAGACATAAGCCAGTTCCGAAACATTGCTCTACTGAATGTAGAAGGAAAGATCTTCTTCTCAGTGCTAGCCAGGAGGATGACCAACTACCTGCTCGAGAACGGCTATGTTGACACCAGCTGCCAGAAGGCAGGAGTTCCAGGTTTCCCAGGATGTGTAGAGCACTCCACTATGATCTGGGACCAGATCCAGAAGGCCAAGCGGGAGAAGACCGACCTGCATGTCATCTGGCTTGACCTTGCCAATGCATACGGATCAGTACCACATCAGCTGGTCACCTACGCCATGGAATTTTTCCACATGCCCACCTGCGTCAAGAACCTAGTAGCACAGTACTTTAGCAACCTGCAGATGTGTTTTTCTCTCCAGGATTTCACCACCGGGTGGCAGCGGCTCGAAGTAGGAATCGCGATGGGGTGTACCATCTCTCCAATACTGTTCGTAGCAGCCTTTGAGATAATCCTCATCGGGGCAAGGCAAATGGTTGGGGGGATCAAACTCCCAACTGGTAAAAGGCTCCCTCCACTGAGGAGTTACATGGATGATGTCACCAGCCTCCTTCAGACAGCAGCATGTACATCAAGACTGCTGAATAGAATGGACGAATTGATGTCATGGGCAAGAATGAAGATCAAGCCCTCCAAGTCTCGGAGCTTGTCCCTCAGGAGAGGAGTCAGAAATGACAATACCATCTTTGTCGTTGGAGGAGAAAAAATCCCACTCCTATCAGAGCAACCCATCAAAAGCCTGGGGAGGCAGTACACTGCAGATCTATCTGACAAACAGATGGGGAAAACCGTCATGAAGCAGCTCTCTGACGGACTGACAAGGATCGACCAAAGCCAACTTCCTGGGAAGTTTAAGGTCTGGTGCTACCAGTTCACACTCTACAGGAGGGTAATGTGGCCCCTGAAAATGAGTGAGATTCCCTCATCAACCGTAAGTAAGATGGATGGAAAAGCCAACTCGTTCATCCGAAAGTGGTTGGGGCTGCCACGGTGCCTATCCGAAACTGGTCTCTTTGGAAAAAACATGCTGCAGCTGCCACTGCAGTCCATACAGCTGGGCTACATGCAAGAAAAGACCAGGTTGGTTCTCGAGCTGAGGGAGTCCCCAGATGAGTCAGTAAGGAACACAAATGCCAAGGTTCCTACTGGCCGTAAGTGGAATGCCCAAACCGAGGTCGACCAAGCTGTCAGTCGGCTACAACACCAGGAGATCATGGGTAGAGTTCAGGCAGGAAGAGCGGGGCTAGGATGGGGAGAGATGCCACGCTTTTGGTCCAAGGCCAGTCGCAAGCAAAGGAAGGAGATGGTGGTAGCAGAGGTGACGAGGATGGAGGAGGACCGCTACAAAATCAAGGCTGTGTCGCAGGGTCGTCAAGGAAGCTGGACAACCTGGGAGGGAATCATGAACCGGAACATCCGTTGGTCAGACGTGTGGAAGACCCCACAGGCAAGAATTAGCTTCCTTATTCGTTCAACCTACGACACGCTTCCCTGCCCTCGGAACCTCCACCAGTGGTTCGGGAATGAAGAATCCTGTGCACTCTGCAATGCCCCCAACGCAAGTCTCCAGCACATCTTGGCAGGCTGCAAGATCGCTCTCTCACAGGGACGCTACCGCTGGCGCCACGACCAGGTCCTGAGAAAGCTAGCCGAAGTACTGGAGGAGTGTCGACAGGGTAGCAAACAACCACAATCAGCAGAGGACCCCACCATCTTTGTGTCGGAAGGAGGGGTAAGGAGAAGCACTAGGTCAAGAGAAACAGCAAGGCTATTCTCCTCTAACCAGGAGTGGAACATGAGGGTTGACCTGGACAGGCAGCTCCGGTTCCCCACAGAGATAACCACCACATCTCTCCGGCCAGACATAGTGGTGTGGTCAACCAAGGTAAGATCGGTGCACCTCATTGAGCTCACTGTACCACTGGAGGAGGGGATTGAGGCCGCCTTTGAACGGAAGAAGGCCAAGTACTCAGAGCTCGCTGTTGAGTGCCGGGAGGCTGGCTGGAAGACTACCACCAATCCAGTGGAGGTCGGATGCCGAGGCTTCCTTGGGTTGTCAACCATACGCCTCTTGAGGGAAGCAGGAGTGACCGGAGGGAGGCTAAGGAGGGCAACAAAGGATCTGGCAGAGGAGGCAGAGAAAGGTAGCTTTTGGCTCTGGCTGAGGAGGAAAGATAGGTATTGGGGGAAGAACACCTAACCCCAAACAACAGTTGCAGGGATTACAGCTATCAGCTGCAGGGGGTGACAGGGAGACGTCCCTGTCACTGCTCCGCCACCAGGAGACGTTCCAGAATTAAAGGAGCGAAACGTTGGTGAATGGTGGTTTCTGGCTGATGACCCTGTAGCTGACCCATGGGCACTGGAGGAGGTGCGACAGGCAGCAATGCCCAGCAGGTGATAACATCTTCCTGTGCAATTACTGTACTTTTGATATTATACAATGTATGTAATGTATTATGTATGTTTTTATGTATTATATTATACTACTGATGTTTTAGTACTAACATTCATCATTTTTAAACATTGTGCATGTACATAGGTTTAGTTTATTAATTTGAAAAATTAGAAAAAAAACACAGTTGGATCACAAACCCATTTGAAATATTTATTTGATATCTGATTTTAAAGCCTAACTCTTGACAACAGATGACAGGTACAGTATTGCATTATACTGAGAAAAAAGAAAAGAAAAACAGAAAAACAAAAAAACACCAGCATCAGTATACATTAAAAAGGCATTTGACTAAATGAAAACAGACCTGTGTTCCAGTTTCACACCATGGACAGATGCTCAAGGCAGAACATACCACAAAATATTGTACCAGTTCATAACGTACAGTATGCATTTGTGTTTTGGGGTACATGAATACATACAAGAGCTGAAAAGAAAATAACCCAACAACATAAACTTGGATTTCACATTGCAAAGTTGTGATGCATCTATTTATTCAGCTATAAAATCTTCATGGTGGTGTAGAGGAAGGAGGAGGATATCAATCTCTGATTGAAAGAATGTGAGATTTAGAATCACAAATTGTGGTAATCATTCATAGTTTTGATAAAAACTCCCTTCTCATTCATGTTCTGCTAATGCATTGACAAATCATTAACAGCAGCAAAACTCGCTAAACCCTTTTACGGTATCTGACAGGTCAACTAAACACCTAGACATTCGGGGAAAAAAAAATGTCTAGACTAGTTTACACAGAAAGATGACTAATAAAGAGCTGTATGTACGCGGAAGACAAGATAAAGGGGGATTAGTGTTTTTTTTTTCTCTAGTAATGACCTTACTGCTATTCCACAACTAAGTGGCAGTATTTAAGTGCTTAACCACAAATATGAATGAAGCATGAGAAATGAGAAAGAATTCAATCTCCGTGAGGAGAGAAAAGAACCCTGTTATCCATAACGGGAGAAAGACGAAATATAAAAAAAAATATTTGGCAAAAAAAATAAAATAACATTAATAAGAAAATAAAAATATAAAATATGAATTACATTCAAACACAGAGCCTGGTACCGATCAGTCGACATTTCTCGAGTCTCGCTCTTAGTCTCATAACACAAACACACTCGCACATGCAACATCTGTGATTTTACAGTTGAGGTCAAAAGTTTACACCCCCCCCCCCCTTTCAGAATCATTAAAAATATTAATTATTTGACCAAAATAAGAGGGATCATACAAAATGCATGTTATTGTTTATTTAGTACTGACCTAAATAAGATATTTCACATAAGATGTTTACATATAGTCCACAAAAGAAATGAATAGTGTTTTTTTGTTTAGTGATAGTTGTTCATGAGTCCTTTGTTTGTCCTGAACAGTTAAACTGCCTGCTGTTCTTCAGGAAAACCCTTCAGGTCCCACAAATTCTTTTGTGTATTTGAACCCTTACCAATGACTGTATGATTTTGAGATCCATTATTTCACAATAAAGACAACTGACTCATAAGCAACGATCACACAAGGTTCAAACGCTCACTGATGCTCTAGAAAGAAACATGATGCATTAAGAACTGAATACTTTTTGAATTTCTTGTCTTCTGGTAAACATGTAAGTATCTTCTGTAGCCTCCGAAGGGCAGTACTAAATAAAAAAAAATGATATTTAGGCAAAATAATACAAATTTACACATATCCAATCTGGCTCTTAATGCATGTTTTTTCCTTCTGGAGCATCAGTGAGCGTTTGAACCTTCTGTAATAGTTGCATATGAGTCCCTCAGTTATCCATTGTTGGAAAGGGTTCAAATACACAAAAATGCAGACAAAACCAAAGACTTTGTGGGAACTGATGGATTTTTCTGACGAACAGCAGGTTCTTTAACAGTTCAGGACAAACAAGGGACTCATGAACAACTATCACTAAACAAAAAAACTGAATCATTCAGGTAATAACACAGTATTAAGAATTAAGTGTATGTAAACTTTTGAACAGGGTCATTTTTATACAACTATTATTTTCTTTTGTGACTATATGTAAATGTCTTTCATGTGAAATATCTTAACAGGTCAGTACTAAATAAAACATGCATTTTGTATGATCCCTCTTATTTTGGTCATAAAAAGAACATTTTTATTGATTCGGAAAGGGGGCTGTAAACTTTTGCCCTCAACTGAAGCTATGTAGCTACACAACAACTGGCTTGTAAACTCAAAAATGCACATAAACCAAAAAAACTGACCGAGGGCTCTCGTTATCGTTGTCGTACCGCCACTAACATCCCATTTCATTTGGTATCAAAATCAAGTTTTTAAAAGTGCAAAAACAAACTGAAAACACTCCGAGCCTCTCCGACATTCACACACACTCGCTCTCACAAAGTTTTGTGTGCCTGTGTGCACATTTCAAAGCTACATTACTAATAAAAAAAGAAAAACGCAAGAAATTATTCGCACTATTATTGCTATCTCTCTAGATTCAAACGGAAACTGCAGCGTTCTAGTGTTTCGCTAGTAATTAGTCGTAAAAAATATAATATTAAGTGTACATATCGTAAAGAATACACAGAGACAATTATTACTAAGACCTGACAGTGATATAGGAACATGTGAGTAAAGATATGTGCACACATTAAACACTGATGTGTCGTTTTCTGATATTCCAAGGCACACTCGCCCTCGGTTTTTCTAACACAAAACGCTCACCTGAGTTCGTTCTGATACCAACCAAAGACACAATAAGAATCAAACAGCCTTACGTAAACATGTTAAAAGGGATAGTTCACTCTATAACGTAAATACTGTTTCGTTTACTCACCCTCATCGTGCCATAGACTTTGGAAAAGAAGATGTCGGTCCACACAGACATTTATATTTTCATTTGCTGAAAACTGCATTCAGATTAACAAATCGGCTATAAAACACAGCACACCAGGTTTTAAAGGGATAGTTCACACAAAAATGAAAATGCTGTCATTAATTACTCACCCTCATGATGTCCCAAACCTGTAAGACCTTTGTTTATCTTCAGAACACAAAACAAGATATTTTTGGATGAAATCCGAGAGCTTTCTGGACTATTTAAATGATGTCCTTACTACGTTTCTGGGCCTGGGAACATTTCAGTTACATTGCTGTCTTTGGAGGGTCAGAAAGCTCTTAGATTTCTTCAAAAAAAAACTTGTGTTCTGAAAATGAACAAAGGTCTTATGGGTTTGTAACAACATGAGGGTGAGAAATTAATGAGTTTTCATTTTTGGGTGAACTGTCCAGCAAATGATGTCATTGTTTCTAGTGTTTTGACCAATTGGAATGGACCAAGTATGAAAAAATGTAAATGAGATTTAAACCCTATAATGGCGGGAAATTTTTCACAAACTAATACTTCAGTCCATTTTTTAATTAGTCATAATGACTAATTTTATCGCTTTTGTTTGTCTTTCTTTAAACTTGACAGTATAAATTACCATCTGTGTTCTGTGATGAAGAAGCAGCATGAACATTATTTAAAATATCTTCTTTTGTGTTTTTCAGAAGAAAGTCATTCACGTTTGGAACAACCTGATCGTGAGTAAATATTTACTTTAAGGTGAACTATCCCTTTTATATGGAAGCTTATTTTTGCCAGAGTAAAAAAAAAAAAAAAAGGTAATTGCAAATTTTTCCTCACAATTCTGACTTTTTTCCCTTAGAACTGCACCTTGCAATTAAGAGCCATTTTTATCTTTTATCATTTTTTCTTACAATTCTATATATTAGTGCTGTGAAAATGATTAATCACGATTAATCACATCCAAAATAAAAGTTTGTGTTTATATATAAATATGAATATACTGTATATACACACACATACGCATTTCATAAATCTATACATTTGTGTGTATACACAGTACAACACATATGTAAACACAAATTTTTATTGAAATTAATTCATCTAGTTTTGGAACAGTACGATTTTTAATGTTTGGTGAGCAGAAAAAAAAATATTTATTTGAATATATTTTAGAATGTAATTTATTCCTTTGATTTCATTTTTAGCATCTTTACTTCATTTACATGATCCTTCAGAAATCATTGTAATATTCTGATTTGCTGCTCAAAAAACATGCATAATTTATTATTTATTATTATTAATTATTAAGTATAAATTGTTTTAGGTTTCTTTGATGAATAGAAAGTTCAGAAGAACAGCATTTATCTGAAATGGGAATCTTTTGTAACATTAAATGTCTTTATCACTTTTGATCAATTTAAACTATCCTTGCTAAATAAAAGTAATAATTTCTATAATTTAAAAAAAAAATTATAGAGAATTATTGACTCCAAGCTTTTAAACGGTATAGTGTATATGTTACAAAAACGTTTTATATCAGAAAAATGCAAAACTTTTTATTCATCAAAGAATCCTGAAATAAATAAACTCAACTGTTTTAAATATTAATAATAACAATATTTATAATAATAAATGTTCATATGCAAATCAGCATATTAGAATGATTTCTGAAGAATGACACTGAAGACTGGAGTAACGATGGTTTCAACTTTGACCACAAATAAATTACATTTTAAAATATATTCAATTAAAAAGCAGTTATTTTAAATATTAAATTTTAAAAAACATTTATATTGTTTTTGCTGTCCTTTGGATCAAATTAATGCAGGCTTGGTGAGCAGAAAAGACTTTAAAAAAAATCTTACTGTTCAGAAACTTTTGACTGTGGCGGAAACAAGCTTCCATTCTTTTTATATAAAAACATCCTACAACAAAAAGATACTGAGACCTGCTCTCTATTATTTTTGCTTATACATATGTGTTTGTGTGGATGGTGGCGGAGCTGGAAACATAAATGCTGTGGAAACATGAGTGCAAACAAATCAGTACTGAAATCAAATCAGTACCGGGCCCAAGGGCTACAGCAAACAGAGATATCAATCAAGACTGAACACACACACACACACACACACACACACACACACACACACACACACACACAGGCTTGCATCTCTTGCCTTATTCTAAGTGGAAAATACTGGTTCAGAAACATAAAAATAACACTATAAATCACGCCTGTCAATGTACCGAGAATATTTACGCATACATGAGAATTCATTTGCGGATGTGCATTATATTCTACTTCCTCAACGCTCAACAAACACACACACACACACACACACACACACAGACCGTAGTGGGGCTGCTCTCACAGGGTTCAAAGGTCAGTGTTCCCAACAGTGAAGATGTCTTCATTCGGGAAGACAGAGATCATCTAGAGTACCGCTAATGCTCAAACCAAAAAGACCCATGTAACTATACAGCAGACCGATGGAAACTGCGAATGCCAGAGGGAGAGGAAACGTTTGAAAACAGGAAGCCACGGCCTTTAACATTTAATGGGTGGAGTCGAGCGGTGGGTGTAATTCTGTTACATTGGGCCGTTACTACTGGAGCCGCCCCTGCAGAACAAGACAGAGCTACATTTAGATATTAGACTTTAAAGGAGAAGTTCACTTCCAGAACAAAATGTACAGACAATTTACTCACCCCCTTGTCATCCAAGATGTTCATGTCTTTCTTTCTTCAGTCGTAAAGAAATTGTTTTTTGAGGAAAACATTTTTAGGATCTCTCTTCATATAGTGGACTTCTCTGGTACCCATGAGTTTGAACAAAATGCAAAATGCAGCTTCAAAGGGCTCTAAGTCAAGGAATAAGGGTCTTATCTAGCGAAACAATCAGTTATTTCCCCCCCAAAAAACGGACCATTTATATACTTTTTAACCTCAAGTGCTTGTCTTGTCTAGTTCTGCGTGTACTCTGTGTCCTACATCGCTGAAAAAAGGTAAAACAGCGATATAGAGTGATTTTGAAGCTGAAGGAGAAACTGAGATGGGAGTTTTTTAACATACCCAATATGTTCTGAACCGGAATACACAAGAGTTCACACAGAGCTAGACTAGACGAGCATTTGAGGTTAAAAAGTATATCAATTGTAATTTTTTTAAGAAATAACCAATCGTTTTGCTAGATAAGGCCCTTCTTCCTCGGCTGGAATCGTTTCAGTGTTCATTTTGACAGCAAATTTTGATTTAGTCAGTCTTTTGACTAAAATGTAATTTAGTTTTAGTCATATTTTAGTCATCTGAATGTGCTTTAGTTTTTGTCTAGTTTTAGTTGACTAAATCTTTAGTAGATCAGCTAAAATCTAATGGGTTTAGTTACAGTGTAATGCATTCATCTAAAATTACCAAACTCATTGTATAAGTTTGATATTAAAGGTCCCATATCGTACACATTTCTGGAGGTTTATTTTATTTGTTGATGTCCTTAAGAATATATATTTGCGGTATAAGTGCCAAAATCCATCTCAATATATTTTTACAGCTCCTTTTTTAGGAGCTCTGTCAAAAACAGGTCGATTTTGGCCCATCTAATTAATATTCATGAGCCTCTCTTCTGATTGGCCTGTTGTTTTCTGAGTGACGCACAACCAGGCCAATCACAGGTAACTACGGTCATGTATGCTGTAAGCGTAAGCGAGCTCAGAGCAATAGAGAGAGCTGATACTCAACAGGATATTTTAGAATGATCATTAATGTTTTTTCTTTTACAAACACCGAATGCAGTAAGCTACATAACTGTTGCTTTAGTAAAGCCCCTTTCACAATGCGCGCTGATTCTGGAAAATTACGGGAACTGTGTGAACCAAAGCCAGAGACATAAAGGCAGTGTTGTAGTAATGATTAGTTAGTTTCAGTTTAGTGAAACGTACGGGTCGCATTACATCTCAAATCCAAACGTCACATGTCTTTATGGTTTGTGTGTAAAGCACGCACAGATTCCGGAAAACAACTGTGAATGAACCAAATTAAACAATTCCGGAACAAATCGTGGGACACATTATCCGTGTATTTACCGGAATCGCTGTGTGAAAGAGGCTGAAGTTGACGTGCCGCTGGTCTCTTATATTAACGTTGTTCTGAAGCCTGTGTAATGATGGTAGCTTGACATCTATCGACTGAACAGGGTTTTCTCAACTTGTTTTCCTGTTGTTGTTGCTCAATGGAATGGATGCGTTGTTGTCTGGGGGTTTGACAAAAGGAGGGTGGGACGTTGGTTTGTGACTGAAGGCGGTGACTTGAGTCGATCGGACGTCACATCGTTACGGAAGTCACAGCTGCTCGTGAAAATGAACAGCTACTTTAAGCAGGCTGTGTGCAGTTTACTGTGGATTGACTGTTTTGAAACTCATATGGTAGTTACATAGCCCCTAGACCTTAGTTATCATGAAAAAAGCCAGGAAATTTTGATTTTGACGATATGGGACCTTTAAGGTTTTATCATGATAGACTTAACTGCTAAAGAAAGAAAGAAAGAAAAAAAAGCAAGAATATAGGCTAGTTATGCATCCCAAAACTTTTACATTAAATGTACACTTTTGGTGGAATGACCTGCCCAACTCAATCCAAACATCTTCAAGAATCGGCTAAAACACATCTCTTCTATCTTTATTTGACCCTCTACCTCTCGCACCCTCTATTACAATTTGATTCTAAAAAAAACTTGCCCTTTTAGACTTATTCTCTATTAATTTACTTACTGCTTGTTTTCTAAAAAAATATATATATAAAAATAAAAAACTAACACTAACTTCTCTGTTCTTGTTTTATTCCATCTCTATTATTTTACTTACTGCTTGTTTTCCGAAACAAACAAACAAAAAACTAACTAACACTAGCTTCTCTGTTCTTGTTGTATTCTATCTGTCTATTTTTAGGCCTCTAACACTAGCTTTTTAATCTATTTTCTTTTCATTTGTTATATAATAAAAAAAAAACCTTGATACAGTATGTGTACTGCGTTAGGCTAAATGAGACTTGTCATAGCACTTGTGTGTTATTGCTCTTTTGTTGTTTTTGATTGCTTCCATTGGATAAAAGCATCTGTTAAATGTCTAAATGTAATGTAATGCATTCTTTATAACAACTGTTTTCCAACATTCTTCATTATTGCAAGCAGACATATTTATATAAATAAATTCTGATTAATCTTTATATAGGGCTACTAAAGTGACTTAGTCAAGATCAGTGAGTGATTTACTCTCTTTTGTTGCTTGATTAACATCAATGCCACAGACAGTAGCAACTAAATTAGGCTGCTGTCCCTTTAAAACCGAATGTACAGATGCAATATACTAACACATCTGATATTGTCCCAACTGTTTACGTTCACATAAGACATAACCAAGTGTGTTTCACGTGAATACTCATCAAAATGGACAATTCAACATAATTTTGTGTGTATTTCTCAATTCATGAGATGCGAGAAAATAGGCTACTCAACTCATGCGTCGTGTAAGAGGCGCTGCTTCGGTGTCTGCACTTGTAAACCGGACCGAATTGAGTTCTCTTTTATGTCATCAAATTTATCCATATGTCTTCTCTTCTTTTACTCCCAGATATTGACATTTTTGTGAATGTATGCCAGCGTATGTCCCGCCAGATAAATCAATAGGCTATGATACGGTAGGGTTGGGCGATATGGCAAAAAAAATTATCACAAAAATTTTTTTCATATCAGTCGATATCGATAATTATCACGATAAATGTCACATCTTTATATCTATCAATTTTAAAGGCAGATTTTTACTTCTGAATGAAAGAAAAACCAGACAGTTATTATTTATGATTTATTGTCAGAACATGACAAATACTTTCCAAACAATGATCAATTGAGATAGAATACAGATTAGAATATTACTAGTAAAATCAACATATAATACAGATATTATATGTTGATAATAGAATACATATAATAGAATACAATATTATTAATATTAATAGAATGTATAAAACGTTTTTATAAAAAAATAAGAACTGTAATGTGATACATGACTTGTAACATGGCTCTGACTGTAAATGCAGAGTTAAAGTGATTAAGTATATTTATCATTCAACAAAAATAAGAATAGACATCTTTTCAGCATGCCAATCCCTTTGTGCAGCTGATTTAACACATTGTCAAATGTTTTAGCTGTCTGACAATATAAATAAAAAAATAATGGCTCAGGGCTCTATGCGCACTTGTGCTCCTAACTTTAAAAATTTAGTAGCACAGTCAAAATTTTAGGAGCACATTCTAAACAATAATCAAAACTCTGATAAAAAAAAATAAGCCTTCCTATTACAAGGCGATTTTGACTCCTCAAAGTGATTTACAGGGGAATTTTGATTTTTTACCTTTGTTTTTACCTTTTCATATGTTTAATGAGGCTCAGAGGTGACATGAGTGCAATCAAAATCAGAAATTCATGTTGAGATTAATGTTTCATATATAAAATTTTGAATACAGAAATATTAAAGATTTAAATAACTGAACAGATCTGCCAGCAGGTGGCGGCAAGACGCTGATTTAATTACTGAATCATATCATTCTTTTGATTCGTTCGAACGGATGGTTCATTGGGGAATAAAGCAAGTGGCTGACTTTATGAATGGGAAATTGAATCATTTCACTAGATTCGTTTAAAAACGCACGTTTCATTCATAAACGAAACACCGCTGTGTTTGAATGGAGATGCGCGCAGTTGTGACTTGTTTCTTTACTTTTGACGACGAAATAGAGCAAAATCAGGCATATTGTTGTAGTCAGTCAATGTAAGTCACATAATAATAACTTGTTTATTTAACTGCAGTATTAGATCAATTTCTCATTTACAAACTCCCTTCAAAATTATTTAAAGCTGTCACTCATCTTAGTTTGCGATATCACAAAGATCTATTATAAACATCAATGCTCTCTTTACTGCACAATCAGCCTCTTATTTACACTCTCTCTACACCTTGTTTATGAAAGGATTCGTGAGATGTGTCTGTGATACATTACTCAACGTTGCAAAAACACGTAGAAACCTTTGAAGCTCCGCTGAGCGCAAACACAAATATGCTGATCGGGTCAGTCTCACATGGTGCTCGCACGTACTAATTTTTAGTCGCAAATGCGAGTGAAATGGTCGCACTGTAGAGCCCTGTGGCTATAAACTAAATAATGCAAAATGCCTGCGCAGCGTTACACATTATCGAGCGCTTATCGAACTGTCATTATCGTTTTATCGAAAAAACAAAAAAACTATATCGTGATCATTATCGTTATCGAATTAACGCCCAGCCCTTTGATACGGTTTAAGTCAGCAGATTCGTTCTGAATGAATCTCTTCCTAAATCGTCCCTTTCTAACATTTGTCTCATTTTTATTACTTAATGAAAATGTTAGGGAAGGGGTGATTTAGGAACGAATCTGCTGCGTTAGAAGGTTAGATGCCTTGTTAGATGTCCGTTTTGATGAGTATTCACATAAACACACTCGGTTACGTCTTAGGTGAACGTAAACAGTTGGGAGTATATCAGATGTGTTGGTACATTGCATCCGAGCGTTCGGTTTTAAAGGGACAGCAGCCTAATTTAGTTGCTATTGTCTGTGGCATTGATGTTATTCAAGCAAAAAAAGAGAGTAAATCACTCACTGATCTTGACTAAGTCACTTTAGTAGCCCTAATAAAGATTAATCTAAATTTGTTTATATAAATATGTCTGCTTGCAAGAATAAAGAATGCTGGAAAACAGTTGTTATAAAGAATGCATAATTAGCTTATATACTATGTTCTTGTTTCTTTATGTGTGTAAGTGGTTTCATTTAATTTTAATATAATAGCATGTTGCGTGTCACAGCAGTTAAGTCTATCATGATAAAACCTTAATATCAATCCTATACAATGAGTTTGGCAATTTTAGAGAAATGCTTAATACATTTCAACTAACCCATTAGATTTTAGCTGATCTTCTACCGAAGGTTTAGTCGACTAAAACTAGACAAAAACTAAAACACATTCAGATGAAGTCGAAAGACTATGACTACGACTAAATCAAAATATGCTGTCAAAATGAACACTGAAACGATCCCAGCCAAGGAAGAAGGGTCTTATCTACCAAAACAATTGGTTATTTCTCAAAAAAATTTTTGACCTCAAATGCTTGTCTAGTCTAGCTCTGTGTGAACTCTGTGTATTCCGGTTCAGAACAGATTGGGTATGTCGAAAAACTACCATGTCATAGTATTTGTCATTCAAAACGAGTTTTGTTTCATTATCGTCCCCTTTTTTGTCGGTGAAAAAATGTTGTTGACGAAAATTTTGACAGAATTAACACTGGATCATTTAGAGCTCTTTGAAGCTGCATTTAAACAGCATTTTGGACGTTCAAACTCACAGGCACCATAGAAGTCCACTATACAGAGAGAAATTCTGAAAGGTTTTTCTATAAAACAATTTATTTACCACTGAAGAATGAAAGACTTGAACATCTTGGATAACAAGGGGCTAGGTAAATCTGTACATTCTTGTTCTGGAAGTGAACTTCTCCTTTAACTACACATCCAGTAATTTTCTTATAGAAAAACACTCACTTCTGCTCCTTGGGCGACTGAGTATTAGTGATGCTTCCTGTTGCTATGACATCTGTTGCCATGCCACCTGTTGCTCTGGCATTAGTGTCACTGAAAGACAGTGGAAGGAGCATCACTGTGCACATTTTGTTATATAAAGCATCAATATGCAATTTTTTAACAAATAGTGCATAGACTGAATGCAAGAATGTGTACTAGCAGGTTTTACCTGATGAAGACTGCTTTCTCGTTTTTTGCATCTACACTGAGTTTAACGGTCTCCTTGGCATTGGCTGTGGCGACGCTCTCTATGATGATGTTGTTTCGGTCTTCCTCTTCCTCACTGTCTGTGCCACTGGAGCTGCTGTCGGACGCCACCAGAGGAGCCTTCCTCGTCCCACACACACTCCACACACATGTTGATGAGCCTTTAACTTACACACCACACATGAACTGATGTTAAGGTACCATTTCAAAAGTGTTTAGAACAAATAACTATCAAAAATACCTCAAATACCTAATCATATATTACAATAATAATAATAATTATTATTATTATTGTTAAATATTTACAAGGTAAATAGTAATAATAATAATAAGGTTTTTAATTATATTACTATAACTGCTACTACTACTACTAATAATAATAATTATTACTATTAACAACACCAAACTTTTACAAACATCTTGGATGGGAAATTAATATTCTTATGGCTACTATCATTTAGAAGTAGAAAATTATTTATTAAATATTTATAATAATAAAAAACATTTTATTATTAATAAAATTGATAAAAAAATATTATTAATATCGATAAAAATAATAATGATGATATAATAATATTTAAACATAAAAATAAATGAAAGCAATCAAATGATGATGATGATGATTATTATTAACAGCACCAAATGTTTAAAAGCATATTGCTTAGAAATTTATATTCTTATGGCTAACATCAGTTAGAGGGAGAAAATAATTTATTAAATTTAAACATTATATATTTTATATTATTGCCGCTATTTTTTCTTATTAATAAAAATAATATTAGTGATAAAAATAAAAATTATGATAATGATAATATTTAAACAAAATTGAAATATCAAATTATTTTTACTAAAAATGATATATTTCATTAATCCCATTAAAACTACATAATTACATACAATTACATTATTTTATTATTATTATTAATAGTAGTAATAATAATATATATAAAAAAATAATAATATTAGTAATAAAAATGTTATATTTCATTTTAAATTATTATTATTATTATTATTATTATTATATATTTACAAATTAACAACAATAATAATAAAAATAATATTAATAATAATATTTAGAGGGAGAAAATTATTAAAATAAAACATTACATATTTTATTATTGTTATTATTATTATTAATAATAATAGTGATACAAATAAAAATGATCATGATTATGATAATAATAATAATAATATTTCAATTAAATTCAATGACATCAAATTATTATTATTACTACTACTACTAATAATGATAATAATGAAAAATCTTTATTTTGCATTAATCACATTAAAACTACATAATTACATAAACTACATAAATTTACTAATGTATTATTAGTAGTACTAGTAGAGGTAGTATTAATAATAATTATAAAAATATTTAAATAATAATATTAATAATAAAAAAATTCAAATTTCAAATGAAATACACACATAATTAATTATTACTACTACTACTAACAAAAATATGTAATATTTAAATTTAATAAATTCATTAATATACCATTTCAAGAGCATTTAGAACAAAAAACAAAAGTATAAAAATATCTAAGCAATACACTATTATTAAATATCTTAATAAACAAATGTAATAATTATAATAATAATTAATATTATTATTATTATTAACATCACCAAAGTATCTTGCACAGAAATTAATATTCTTACGGCTAATATCATGGAAAAGGATTTATTGAACATTAAAATATCATCATTTTATTTTTACACTTATTTTATATTATTATTATTATTATAACATTTTTATTTTATTATTTTAATATTGATTCATTATTTTTTTATTACATTTATGCTTATAAAAACTGTATAACTTATTTATGTTTATAAAGTTTGGTAATACTTTACAATGTTAATCCAACATGTTTATTTGTTGTTTATTTCTCTAAAGATTAATGATGCAAAAAAATAAATAAATATACTTTTTTAAAATTAGCAAGTAAGCCACTTACCTTCTTCATTTTGGCTCTTTTTGTTCGGATTTTCCGAGTCCACAGGTGAACTGCATCTGGGTCCTGCATCTGAACTGCAGAACATCAAAATGTTTAGTGTCAACATGACATAAATACACAATATCAACTCAAACACAGTCTCTCCCTCACCAGCAGAAGGGCTGGAAGTCTGTAAAAGTCGCCCATCCTTTCTCTTCCGTCTCACTGAGCTTTGCAGTCGAGGTTCCCCACACACTGGAGCCTGTGTCCATTGCAATACTTGCGAAATCACGACAGCTGAAGTCGTCTTCAAAACTTGCTATCCATCCAGGACCTAATGGGTGATAATCATTTTTTACAATCAGTGATATCGGATCAGGTGTAATTTGTAGGTCTCCGTTGTGTAAGCTGTGAACATACTCTGCGGATCACTGGACTGCTTGTCTATGTCCAGATTCTTGGTGTTTTCTGGAGTTTGTTTGGTCTCTGGAAACCACTCCATGTCAGGCGATCCCAGACGTCTGCGAGAGCCACCATCTGCCTCGCTCTTCTGAGGATTTGAGGCCAGTCCAAACCTACCAAAGACAAACAGCAGTCAGAGCAATGGCTGATTGTGTTTCTTGTGAAAATGTGTCTTTGTGTTTATATGAACCTGCTTCTGGCTTTCACTTGTGTTGCATAGTTGATTTCTTTATCCTCCCAAATATCTTCCTCCTCCTCAGCATCCTCAAATGGCCGGATTCGCTCCTTTGTGCGAGTCTCAAAGATGGCAGAGCTCGCCTGAGAGACCAGAGAAACAGAAAGGGTTAGCAAGACTGAGAAAGAAAGCCAAAAGTACGTGAATAAGAAGAAAACAAACACAAAAACACGGAAAAGGTCACATTAAAAACCAAAACATACTCACCCCCTCATCCACCAGGTTAAAATTGATCTCTGTGATTCGATCGAACGTTGCGCTGCATAAAAAAAAGAGAGACAACCTTAATCAGTAAACATAGTTATTAAATACTACATTAAATTAAATTTATTTAAAATTATATCAAATAAAATCATTCTAATTATGTAAACGAAAATGTAAAAAAATGCTGTTTTAAAAAGTTTGAAAGACTTAAATATGTGCAAATCTAAAATTAATGTAGATGTTCAATATAATTGTATAAAAGTCTTTCAAACTTCTGATAAGTCTGAAAGACTTTTTTTAAATTATATTGAACACATACATTAGTTTACATTTTTTTCAGATTTTAATAATTTTTTAATTAACAATTAAATCTGTAAATCTAAACCTGATGCTGCCGTCATGCTCCCCGAATTCATCGTCGTTCAGTCCAAACTGATCAACAAAGTTTGCTGTCATCTGCTGGATCTGATAATCTGAGAACACCTGTGTTAAAGAGCAATTTATGCTTATTAAAGGTGATTTGCAGATTGTAATTTGTAATATAAAAATACTTCCTTTGCTTGTCTTTGTGTGAAATCTCACCAGGTCTGCTGTGTTTTTCTTGTTAGTTTCTGTTAGTGTTTCATTCACAAACTGCTCCCAGCGTGCATTATAGTCCTCTGGTAGCTCTGTCATACACAAACATACCAAATATTTAAAGGCAAACAATTTGTTTATGTGTTTACAAATATATATATATAAACATACAAACTCACTTAATAGTCAAAAGTTTTAAGATTTGTAATGTAAGAAGTCTCTTCTGCTCACCAAGCCTGCATTTATTTGATCCAAGTACAGCAAAAACAGTATTTTTTTTTATATTTTTACTATTTAAAATAACCGTTTTCTATTTGAATACGTTTTAAAATGTAATTTATTCCGGTGTTTTTTAAAGCTGAATTTTTAGCATCATTACTCCAGTCACATGATCCTTCAGACATCATTCTAATATTCTGATTTGCTGCTCAAAAAACATTTATTATTATTGTAGTTGTTGAAAACAGCTGAGCAGAATTTTTTCAGGTTTCTTTGATGAATAGAAGGTTCAAAAGAACAGCATTTATCTAAAACAGAAATCTTATTAACTATAAATAATCTTACATTATAAATGTCTTAATCATCACTTTTGATCAATTTAAAGCATCCTTGCTAAATAAAAGAATTCATTTCTATAAAAAAAAATGATACTGACTCCAACCCTTTGAATGGCATGGTGTATAAATCAGCAAATTATGCTGATTTAATGATTTCTGAAGGATCATGTGACATTTAAGACTGGAGTAATGATGCTGAAAATTCAGCTTTGATCACAGGAATAAATTACATTTTATGATATATTCAAATATAAAATAGTTATTTTAAATTTTACTGTTTTTGCTGTACTTAAGATCAAATAAATGCAGGCTTGGTGAGCAGAACAGACGTCTTTAAACTTAAAAAATCTTACTGTTCAAAAACTTTTGACTGGTAGTGTATATACACACCAGGCTTGTGCACAATTCAGAATTTCAGAATTGGCCGGCATTCAATTCATGAGTTGGAATTTGAATTGAATTGACTCCACCCCACAGGAAGTTGAATTTGAATTGGAGTTGGAATGACAGGAAGTGGAATTAAATTCATGGCAATTCAAAGACATTCCACACAGTCATACAACAGAAAGAATGTGTTGAATCTCACATACAATTACATTAATTTTGTAATTTAATAGCATAATTTCATTACACATAACTAGTCACTCCTCAACCCTGCATACATTTTGTTCCAACATATAGATAATGATCAAATTCTTGAAATAAATTACTCCCTCAATGTTTGATTCGTTTTGTTCAAAATGTTATTTTCATTTCAAAGTAATCAAATAACACAATGTAATCTGTACAAGTAGTTCAAACTAATATCATTTATAGAATATGTAATGAAATCATATCTGACATATATTGTAAAGCTTCATTGTTAAACACTTCACTTATGTATATGAATTTCTTTGAATTTGTACTGAATTGCAATTCTGCTTCCTTTAATTCAAATTCGAATTGTAATTCTAGATCCTGTTTTTGACATCAATTCAAATTCAAGAATTGAATTGGAATTTAGGAGTCATTCTCAATTCAATTCTGAATTGTGCACAAGCCTGATACACACACGCACACAAATCTACCCAAAAATACTCCAAGTGTGTGTCACAGCTACCTTTTATTAGTTGTGCAATTTGGGTCTGTTCCTGTTCTCTCTCTGCATTCTGTACCACTGTGTTGGCAATCCTGGTCAGATGACCCATATAGCCTTTTCTCATGCCTCCAGCTTCCCTATAACACACACACACACACACACACACACACACACACACACACACACACACACACACACACACACACACACACACACACACACACACACACACACACACACACACACACACACACACACACACACACACACACACACACACACACGCTTTTATTACTATATGTGTAATATAATAGTCAAATAGTCAAACAGCATATTAACTTTTCAGGTCACAGAATGTACATTTAAATTTGTCCTTACTGTGTTTTGTCATTTTCCTCCCAAGCATCTAAAATCCTCTGAACCAGCCTGCAGTCCTTCAGCAGCTGAACACACACACAACACACAATTATATTGCAATGACGTACACATACAGCATGCTGTATTTCACAATTTACATTTCAGTTTCAGCTCAAAATACCCACAGATTATTTTTTATATCATTTTGAAAATGCCTATTTTGAGTGGAAGCAGAAACACGCTGTTTTCTGAGAACACACATTTAATGCATGCACACAGAAAGCGTCTGTCACACGGCATGTGAGTACTAAACTAAGTTCTCTTTCATGTCTTATTGCGCTTAAACAGTCAAATACACAAAAGTCTATTAAAAACACACGAGTTACAAAAACGGTCGGTTATGTCTGTGAAGGTAAACAGCTGGAAAAGAAATAGCATGTTTATATTAGATCTGAGTGGCAGCAGCGTTAATATACAGTAAATAAATCAATCCACTGCTCTTTTGTCTGCTCTGAGGCTGGGACTCTAAATAGTGTTCTTTGCTCATCTGTGCAGCAAACAACAAAACAGTTTGGTTCAGAACTGGTTCACCGTTGTCGCTTCCGAAAACACACTGGTGGTGCTGTGAAGGGGCGGTAATATTATAATAAGATCCCCTTCCTACATCACAGGGAGAGTGAAATCTGAGCAGCTTGTTTTTTTACATCCTTGCAGAGAAAATTTGACCAAAACAAAGTTACATTTTCTGGGTTGGTAGATGCACCATGGACCTAATTATAGCACTTAAACATGGAAAACATCAGATTTTCATGATATGTCACCTTTAAAAGTGAGGGTCATACTTACATGCTTTATCAGGTCACAGCGTGTGAACATGTCAGATTTGACTGAGTTTTGTGTGTCTTGTGTTTCCAGCTGAATCTGATCGGGACTGTCATGTGTTTTTCCGTTCTGTGTCGTTTGGTTAAGGATGGCAGAGACACAGTGCTCCACTTGGATGTGCAGGAAGTTATTCCAGGAGAATTTAAAAAACAAATCCTATAGAGAGAAATCGAGAAAGATTAAGGCTGTGTTCATTGATCCAAAAATACAGTAAAAACATTAATAGTTAAATATTTTTACAATTTAAAATAGCTGTTTCCTATTGTAATATATTCTAAAATGCAATTTATTTCTGTGATGCAAAGCTGAATTTTCAGCATCATTACTCCAGTCTTCAGTGTCACATGATCATTCAGAAATCATTCTAACATGATTTGCTGCTCAAGAAACAGTTATCATTATCAATGTTGAAAACAGTTGTGCTGCTTATTAGTTTTGAAGAATCATGATACTTTTTTGCCTTGTCTGATAAACGGTAAGTTTGAAAGAAGAGCATTTATTTTAAATGAAAATCATTTTGTAACATTATACATCTCTTTACTGTCACTTTTGATTAATTTAATGCATCTTTGCTGACTAGAAGTATTCTTTAAAAAATAAAAATCCAACTTCTGAACAGTAGTAGTAATAAAACAATATATATTAATAAATAAAATAATTAGAAAACTTAAACTAGCAACATAAGATTGAAATTGTATAAAAAAATACTGTCTGAAGTATCTTAAAGGGATAGTTCACCCGAAATGTAAATTCTGTCATTAATTACTCACCCTCATGTCATTTCAAACCCGTATGATATTCGATCTTCGTAACACAAATCAAGATATTTTTGATGAAATCCGAGAGCTTTCTGACCCTGCATAGACAGCAATGCTACTGACACGTTCAAGGCCAAGAAAGGTAGTAAGGACATAGCTAAAATAACCCATGTGACATCAGTGGTTCAACCGTAATGTTATGAAGCTACGAGAATAATTTTTGTGCGTAAATAAAATAAAAATACGACTTTATTAAACAATTTCTTCTCTTCCGTGACAGTCTTTGACCCGGATGTCTCGAATGTGCATCAAAGTCTGACAGGGAAGAGAAGAAATTGCTGAATATTCTGGGGCTTGAATGTGATAGTTGCATTACTGTAGTCCTATGCAGGGTTAAAAAGCTCTTGAATTTCATCAAAAATATCTTAATTTGTGTTTCAAAGATCAATGAACGTCTTGCAGGTTTAAAACAACATGAGGGTAATTAATGACAGAATTTTTATTTTTGAGTGATCTATCCCTTTAATATCCAGAAAGATTCAAAAATAAATTCTAAATAAAAAAAAAACTGATAGGATCTAAAAAGAAAACATTAAATTTTTTTATTGACTAGACTAAGAATGACTAATACCAGCAGCAGGTTGATCATGTTCAGTTGGCAGAGCTCGTGGTGGATTCTGGGAGCTCTGGTGTACAAGAGAGCAGCCATCAATCTGGATGCATGCAGCCGTGCGTTGCCAAACGGCTCCTTCAGAACGCCCATCGTGGTCAACATCACACATTTCTGAACACAGAGAGAGTCAAAAACATCCACAATATGACATCTTTCATTTTGTTTTTAAGACTTGGGTGATAAAACCAGAGGAGCAGACCAACCTTGGGAGGGTTTAACAGCAGGTGGTGGAAGTGCTTTAGATGTGGTTGGATGCCCATTAAAATGCTGTTGTTTACAGTGTATGACTTTTCCAATCCCTGAGAGCACGGGTCAATCACCTGCTCAATACTGTTATGCACAAACACACACAGTTTAGTAACAGTGAATATGTGTGTATATGATGAAATATGTCTGTGGTGTTTGTATTACTCACACTGGTCTACGAGTTTCCAACAGTGTGAGTAAAACTTGCGTTCCATTGACAATGCACACTTCACTCCTTTCACCTTCAAACATGTTTTTCAATAGTGCCTCGACGTTCTGCTGTCTGAAATACACACATGCAGCAGACGGATTTGGCATTACATCACTTTTTCACCAATGGATCCACTGCAGTGAATGGGTGCCGTCAGAATGAGAGTCCAAACAGCTGATAAAAGCATCACAATAATCCACAAGTAAGCCGGTTAACATCTTGTTTAGTGAAAAGGTGCATGTTTGTAATAAAGAAATGAATCATTTAGCCATTTTTAACGCCAAACCATCACTTGTGGGTTACAATACAAGCCCTCTATCGATAATATAGCATTTTTGGTGCACAAAACAAGCATAATTTACAATCAAAAACATGTTTTACAAGACTAGTGGTGTGGATTACTTGTGGATTATTATGTTTTTGTCAGCAGTTTGGACCAGTGTTGTTTTCGTCAACGATGACGATGACGAAATCATTTCGTTGACGCCACTTTTTTTCATGACGATAACGAGACGATGACGAGATAAAAATGGCTCGTTGATGACTAAAACATGACGAGACGTGTGTGAGTTTTCGTTGACGAGACGAGAATAGACGAAAATGTTAGTGGGTGGTCCGTCAGACGTTTAAGATGCATGACATTTCCGCTTATTGTGCATGCCAATTAAAACTTAAAAAGTATCTGACGCTATGGCAAGCCGTTTTAGCATTAAATTCTCTTTGCTATACTAGTATGGCAAGCCGTTTTAGCATTCCATCCTTGTTTGTCTTTTATGTTCTAAAACATTCCTTCATTATTGTAATTATTGGTGAAAATAGTCGATCCGGAAGCTCACATTGTGTTGAACTATAGATCTGCTATTTTCAGAACTTATAAGTGACACTACCCAACAGCAAAATACTTACTGACCTACATTAATTTGTTAAAAGACTACTTTTTTCCCTTTTTTTGACTAAAACCTTTTTGACTTTTCGTCGACTAAAACTAGACTAAAACCTTTTTGACTTTTCGTCGACTAAAATTGGACTAAAACTATCACATATAGAAGTGACTAAAATTTGACTAAAACTAAGAAGCATTTTAGTCCAAAAGACTAAGACTAAGACTAAATCTAAGATGGTTGTCAAAAACAACACTGGTTTGGACTCTCATTCTGACTACTACTGACTGTCATCAGCCATTTTTTGTCAGATTCCAACAGGTCATACATAATTTTGAAGGTATTTTAATGGAAAATGTAAAAATACACAAAAATGGATGGCCTGAGGGTGAGGAAATTCTTTGAGCTATTCCTAGAAAAAGTCTGGTCCACATTGCGGCTTACTCTGACAGACAACCACCCACTTAAACAGCAAAACACCGTCTAGCCGACATGAAAAGTGACCAAGCACAGTTTGAGGTGGAAGTGCTGACACACACACACTTACAGCTCTAATGTTGTGAGCAGAGGGTCGGTCTCTGACGTCTCCTGCAGCAGACTGGCCTGATCTCTGCTCAGACGGATGATGTCACACAGCGCCTGAGATGCATTTGACTGCGTCTGTGAACACGCAAGCACATTTATGAATATATGTCTTCATATTCACTTATATATACACATTTGTAAGAAATCAAATGGTTTTGTTGCATAAGCATTTGTAGCATAAATCAGTGCTACTATTCATCAATGCTTAAAGGATTAGTTCACTTCCAGAACAAAATCTGTACCATTTTTTCGTAAAGGACGTTTGACCTTCTTTGAATGTTTTTCACTTTGTAAACACTGGGATGGTACTTCTGCAGCAATGTAGGACGATTTTAAATTTAAAGAGGTGAAAATGAGATGGGAGTTTTTCGGCCTTCCCTAACTGTATTGACCCAGATTACACAGAGTACGCATGTGCACGGCAGAGCTAAACAAGACGAGCATTTGAGGTTAAAAAATATATACAATTTTTTTTTTTTTAAGTCCTATCATTTCACTAGATAAGACCCTTATTCCTTGGCTAAGATCATTTAGAGCCCTTTGAAGCTGCATTTAAACTGCATTTTGGAAGTTCAAACTCGCAGACACCATTGAAGTCCACTATACGGAGAGAAATCCTGAAATGTTTTCCTCAAAAAAAACATAATATCTTTACGACTGAAGAAAGAAAGGCATGAACGTCTTGGATGACATTTTGGTGAGTACATTATCGGTAATTTTTTGTTCTAGAAATCAACTAATCCTTTCAAGGTCATTTTCTAAAAAAAAAAAAAAAAAAAAAAGTAATTTCTATACTTTTTAACCACAAATGCACTAGCTTGACTTTGCACAATACATAGAGGCAGAGCGACTCGCGTCATAATATGAAAACCACGCCAATCCAATGATCTCCATTGACTTTGTATTGTGGGAAGCTGCCTCCTTGTCATTTCTGACTTATAACAAACATCAGAACAATGTCTAAAAGCTGCTATGAGACAAGGTGTACAGTAAACAAGCTAAAAAACACAGAACTACATTTTTATAAGCTGTCGACCCTAAAAAAACGAGTGTTTAAGGACACAAAAGTAGAGCACAACGTGTCATATTACTCTGAAAACTAATTTAAATTTAATGAAAATTAAACGGCGACAGTAAACATTCATTATTTTTAACCATGTCAAAGGATTATTTCACCACCCTGAAAGGAGGAGATATATTGAGAAACTAAATTTTATTGGTCTATGTCAGTGCTCTTTTTCCTTACCTTCCTTTTGTTGGAGAAATAATCCAACTGAACGGCTCAATGTGAAATACCCTGACATCTACGACTATTTGTGTCCTTAAACACTCGTTTTTTGGGTCGACAGCTTATAAAAAAGTAGTTCTGTGTTTTTTAGCTTGTTTACTGTACAACTTTTTCTCATAGCAGCTTTCAGACATTGTTTTTGCTATAAGTCAGAAATGACAAGGAGTCCGCTTCCCACAATACAAAGTCAATGGAGAGCGCTGGATTGTTTTTCCCACTGATGTGGGCGTGGCCTAAATGCGCTCTGTCTCTATAGTCACATTGGAAAGGTCTCGCGCAGTTAGTTCTTCGTCTGTGCACTAAAGTTCAAAAAGGCAGGGTAGGAAAAAGTTCATCTTATTTTCTCTAAATTGTCAATTTTTTGTAAATGTTCACCTTGTAAACACTGGGTCGGTACTTCCGCCTACGTCACACATGACCTTTCCGACGTGACTAAGTAATTTGTGAAGTCGAGGTAGTGCAAAATGAGCATTTGTGCTTAAAAGTATATAAATTGTAATTTTTTTTAGAAAATGACTTCTTCGTTTCACTAGATAAGACCATTTTTCCTCAGCTGTAGAGTCCTTTGAAGCTGTATTGAAACTGCAATTTTGACCTTCAACCCATTGATTCCCATTGAAGTCCACTATATGGAGAAAAATCCTAAAAGGTTTTCCTCAAAAACTTTAACTTCACATGAACATCTTGGATGACACGGAAGGGTAAGTAAATTATCAGGAAATTTATATTCTGGAAATGAACTAATCCTTTAAACTTTGTTGTGAAAATAAAACTGTAATGACTGACTTCACTGTCACTGCGAGGATGTATCAGCTCAATGAGTCTCTGGATCAGCTTCTCTTCATTCAGCCACTGAAAACAAAGGACATGAAACATCAAAACAAATACACACACAGATACAGGCCTTTTGTTAGTTTTGAGCACTTTTATGTCCCAGGGGTTGATTTTTACTCAATGAAAAAAGAAAGATTTGAAATTGTTACATTAAGGTTACATTAATTTGATCTTGGACACTTTTCACCATGCCTTCATCAAACAACTTCTATGTACAGATTTCACTGTTTTTATTTTTACCATCCCAAACTTTAAATATAAATTCAGCATAAATATTTAAAATATGAATTATTAAACCAAGTTTGGGGTCAGATACTTGTAATGTTAAGATTTCTGTTTCAAATAAATTATTTTCCACAAAAATATGAAGCAGCACAACTGTGTTCAACATTGATAAAAATATTGTTTTTTGAGCAGCAAATCAGCATATGTGACCCTGGACCACAAAACCAGTCATAAGGTTAGATTTTACAAAACTGAGATGTATATATCATATGAAAGCTCAATAAATAAGCTTTCTATTGATGTATGGTTTGTTAGGATAGGACAATATTTGGCCGAGATACATCTATTTGAAAATCTGGAATCGGAGGATGCAAAAAAATCAAAATACTGAGAAAATCACCTTTAAAGTTGTCCAAATTAAGTTCTTAACAATGCATATTACTAATCAAAAATTACATTTTGATAGGTTTACAGTAGGAATTTTACAAAAAATCTTCATGGAACATGATCTTTACTTAATTTCCTAATGATTTTTGGCATAAAAGAAAAATCGATAATTTTGACCCATACTATGTATTTTTGGCTGTTGCTACAAATATACCCCAGCGACTTAAGACTGGTTTTGTGGTCCAGGGTCACATATTAGAATGATTTCCGAAGGATCATGTGACACTGAAGACTGGAGTAATGATCCTAAAAATTCAGCTTTGGATCACAGGAATAAATTACATTCAAATAGAAAACAGTTCTTTTCAATTATACTTGTGTTTCACAGTATTACAGTTTCTACTGTATTTTCTGATCAAACAAATGCAGGCTTGGTGAGCATAAAAGTTTTTTTTTAAAGCAATACAAATTGAACAGTAGTGGATAAAAAAGTATTATGTAATAATGTACAATGCTATTAAATGAGCCCAAGTACTGCCTAAAATCAAAGATTTCCACCACAGTATGCTGTTAAACACATTATATCTTCTGAGATGTGCTGAAAGCATGAATGAATTTTAATGTGGAATTTTTCCTGTGATGAATACTGGACATCGTCAGCAGACAATCAAATAAACAGTGAGAGAGGTTGTTTTTCACAGCGCCAAAGTGTCCATTATAGAAACACCTATAAATGAATCAGCAGGTCGTGTGCACTCACAGTAAGCACTTCCTGTCTGAGACAGACGGGCTCCACGCTGCTAATGAGACGCAGCACCAGATCCATCATGGCCGACGTGTCCAAGTGTTTCAAAACCTGCCCTATAAAATCCTCCTTGCTCTTAAGGAAACTGATCACCTGATACATAATGTAGATGAACAAAGAGCAGAAATTAAAAAATCATGCAGAAAAACTGATTTTCAAATGAAAAAGAGACATGTTTGTGTACCTGCTCGGTCTTGCGGGTGATGAGGCTGCCGATGGTCTTACTGAAGAAGGAGGCCAGTAGAGGGTTCAGCGGCGACTTCTGCTCTAGGAAACTATAGAGTGTGTTCAGCAGAGACTCGTCTCCACCAACTTTATCGTTAATGAGGGACACGTCGCATGTCAATAACTCACATGCTACATTAGCATACCTGCATGAGAGACAGAAAGAAAACAAATATCAATAGCGGATGATTGATGTATACAGAGCCGTGCAAAAGTATTCATACCCCTTCATTTTTTCCCTCCACATTTTGTTTTGTTGCAGCATTATGTTAAACTGCTTTAAATTCGTTTTTCCCCACATCAGTTTACACTCCATACACCATAATAATGACAAAGCAAAAACCAGATTAGCAAATTTTACACATTTATTAAAAATCAAACACTGAAATAAGTACATTGCATAAGTATTCATACTCTTAACTCAGTATATAGTTAAAGCACCTTTACAGCCTCAAGTCTTTTTTGGGTATGATGTGACAAGCTTTGCACATCTGCATTTGGCAATTATCTGCCATTCTTCGCCTCACCTTTTCACCTCTCAAGCTCTGTCAGCTTGGATGGGGGCTGGCAGACAATCGTCTTCCATCATGGATAATGGAGGCTACATGCTTCTGTGAACCTTCAACGCAGCAGATTTTTTTCTGAACTCTTCCCTAGATCATTGCCTTAACGCAAGTCTATCACTGAGCTCTACAGGCAGTTATCTTGACCTCAGGACTTGGTTTTTACTCTGATATGCATTTTCAGCTGTTAGTCCTTTTCTGAGAGGTGTGTGCCTTTCTAAATCATACTCATTCAAATGAATTTGCCACAGTTTAACTCCACTCGAAGTGTAGTAACATCTAGAAGCAATATGAATGCTCCTGAGAAAAGGGTATGAATACTTATGCAACGGGATCTTTTCAGTTTTTTATTTCTAATAAATTTGCAAGGTTGTTACAAACCTGTTTTGTGCTTTGTCATTATGGTGTATGAGATGTAGATTGATGTGGAAAAAAGTAATTTAAAGCAGTTTAACATAATGCTGCAACAAAACAAATGTGAAAAAAAGAATATTTTTGCAAGGCACTGTATAATGCAAATAAATGTAGTTTACAATGCAAATTTAACTGCAATCTTATTTAGTCAAAATTCACTAAAGATATTTAGGAACTGGAATGCGTGTTATACATTGACAAGGTTGTCTGTAAATTTGCAAATTGACAAAAAACAGTTAACACTGCTGTTTATTTATCATCCAAGTATTGAGAGCTGGTGGTAATCTCAATATGACCAAATATGATTGTTAAATGGTCAAACTATGTCTGACTCCCAGAGGGCAAAATCAGTATTGTTATCGTTAACTAACACTATTATTGTTTTCAGAAACTGAAATAAAAAATAAATAAAAGTTTAAGTAGAAGTACTTACTATAACTGAAAAAAAAAAAAAACGAAAGCAAATAGAAATTTTGAACAGTAAGATTTTTAATGTTTTTTTAAAGAAGTCTCTTCTGCTCACCAAGCCTGCATTTATTTAATCCAAAGTACAGCAAAAACAGTAACATTTGTAAATATTTTTTACTATTTAAAATAACTGTTTTCTATTTGGCTTTTTAATTTTAAAATGTAATTTATTCCTGTGATTAAATTCTGAATTTTCAGCATCATCCTTCAGAAATCCTTCTAATATTCTGATTTGCTGTTCAAGAAACATTTATCATTTTTATCATCATTATCATTATCATCATCATCAATATTTAAAACAGGTAATTACATTTGTTAGGATTCTTTGATGAATACAAAGATCCAAAAAACAGAATTCATCTAAAATAAAAAGCATTTATTTGAGTCAGTATGTTTTTATAGAAATTATGGAAATGAATACTTTTATTTAGCAAGGATGCTTTGATCAAAAGTGATAAAGACATTTATAATGTTACAAAAGATTTTTTTTCAGATAAATACTGTTCTTTCTAAGAAACCTGAAAAAAATCCTACTCCACTGTTTTCAACATAATAATGATAAATGTTTTTTAAGAGCAAATAAGAATATGTGGCCCTGGACCACAAAACCAGTCTTAAGTCGCTGGGGTATATTTGTAGCAATAGCCAAAAATACATTGCATAGGTCAAAATTTTTGATTTTTCCTTTATGCCAAAAATCATTAAGAAATTAAGTAAAGTTCATGTTCCATGAAGATTTTTTGTAAAATTCCTACTGTAAACATATCAAAATGTAATTTTTGATTTGTAATATGCATTGTTAAGAACCTAATTTGGACAACTTTAAAGGTGATTTTCTCAGTCTTTTTGATTTTTTTGCACCCTCAGATTCCAGATTTTCAAATAGATGTATCTCGGCCAAATATTGTCCTATCCTAACAAACCATACACCAATAGAAAGCTTATTTATTGAGCTTTCATATGATGTATAAATCTCAGTTTTGTCAAATTTAACCTTATGACTGGTTTTGTGGTCCAGGGTCACATATTAGAATAATGTCTGAAAGATCATGTGATTGGAGTAATGATTCTAAAAAATCAATTTTGAAATTTAATTTTAAAATACATTCAAATAGAAAACAGTTATTTTAAATAGTAAAAATATTTCAAAATGTGACTGTTTTTGCTGTACTATGGATCAAATAAATGCAGGCTTGGTGAGCAGAAGAGACTTAAAAAATATAAATAAAATCTTACTGTCAAAAAATTTACTAACAATATTACTAATTGTTTTCAGTAATTGAAATAAAGCTGCAATAAAATAATAAAACCCTACTGTAACTGAAATGAAAATAAATTTAAGCAAATGGAAATATAAAAACCTAAAGAGGAAAATTACTATAAATTAATGTTCTAAAACTTAAAATTTAGATTGAACAAACTAAAAATATAAAAATAACTGCTAAATATATTTATAGCATGTTAATAATACATAAATAAGACTGAATCAAATATTGATTAATTATTCAGACTGGCCAAGAAGTTTAAAATGTACATCAACCAATATTTAAAAATGTATTATATTAAAACGGCCCAACATCAGCTGATTAATTAGACTGATCATTTCAATATGGTCAAATATCTGTCAAATTAATCAGCCAGCAACATCAGCCTGTCTAATCTCAAAATGGCCAAATACTGGTAAATTATTGAATTAAACCGGTACTATTTTTCTCTATCCCAGACAAAGTTTCAAGTCAGTTTATTTTAGAGTCCCTTTAGAAAGTAATCCAGACCATCTCTTCACTCACTTGTAGCGCATTTTCTCCTCCCGGTCAGCAGGGGGCTCGTGTATGACGAGGTTGAGGAGCTCCACCATGCTGCTGTCCCGTGTGATGAAGAGGAGGAGGCGTTGATTCTGAGCCTTGCACTCCTGCAGCACGTCTTCCTCATCCAGCAGCTCCTGTAAGGTCACGTCCTCTTTCTCCAAGAGCTTCTCAATCTGAGAGGAGTTGTGCAGGTCGAACTTCCAGAACATGACTGCAGCTTACAGGTGAAAGAGAGAGAGTGCCTGAGACAGAAAGAGATAAAGAGAGAGAGAGTTACTCAAGCATATGAGAAAAACAAAGCAGATAGTGTGGTTCACACAGTTTGACAGTCAATGACTTATAACACTCTTTGTTGGGCAAAAAAGTCGATATAGAAAATGCACAATGCACCAGAAGAAATCAGTGTATAAATAATGCAAGGCAAAATGAACAACTAAAGTACAGTATAAATAAAACATACTCAGAGCAGCGCATACAGCAGCTATTAAACATTAGCAAGCCAGCTGTAATTACAATCCTGATGAACAGCTGGAGAATCAATTGCATCAGTCAATTAAAGACTATTAGCTGATCTGATTTCATTTGCCTTCAGGTTGGGCTGTCCTTGGACTTGTGTGCCACACAAAATCTTACATGGTGTAGAATTGTGTATAATACTAAAGTTGATCATTACAATAATGCTGTTCTTGTTTATAACACAGCCTTGCATCTCCAACAAAAATGCCCTAGTCCTAATATTGCCTAATTTGACGATACAGAGTTCAAAATAGGGGTGGGCGATATGACCTAAAATTAATATCACGGTATTTTTCATCTTTTGAACGGTGCCGGTATAATATCACGGTATTACTTTTTTTGGTACATTTTCGGAGGAGTAGCCTGTCCTGTCCATTTAGTATGTGAATAAAGTTAATATTTTCATAATATAATAAGTATATGGTAGGTATCCTTATCAAAAGAGACATGGGAGAGTATTATGCATTCTCAACATATTTATTTTGCAAAAAACCTAAAGATCTTACTTAACAGTGTACAACAAAACAAAAAAATATTTTTTATTGAAATTTAATTTCTGCAATATTTACAACCTTTAAATAACTGGGGGAAATCAACCCATGGCAACAGTTTAAAAGTAGACCAATTCTGTGGGGAAAAACGCAGACTTGGCAACCCTGCATCCAACAAGAGCTGCTGGAGTTAATTGCTGCGTCCCAATTCGCATACTATCCGTCCTAAATAGTATTCGAAAATAGAATTAGTATGTCCCAAATCGTAGTATGTTCAAAAAAGTATTCCAAAGATTCCCGGATGGTCTACTACTTAACTTCGGAATTCGAAGTGCGGATCAATGCACACTCTAACGGCTAATATTGCCCACAACACATTGCGCGGTGAACGAGGATTCGATTAGAACTGCAAACACGCATAAAAAGTTTTAAAAAACTACAAACATGGAGGATATGCACGACCAGCGGACAGGTAGAGAAATGGGTTTGAGAGTGATAAATAATCAGTCTGTAACCTGATAAAAAAATATTTTATTAATGTTATCCGCGTTATATTTCATGTGCAGAAACATTATGAACTTTTATAATGATAGGTTTGGTCATTAACGTTTAAAGGCATAATTATGCAAACACAAGAGCAGAGTCCTTGGCATGAAAGACTCGTGAAATAACGTGCCTCTTCATTTCTCTCTAATACGGTAGGAAATCAAATTAAAACGCAATGTAGATTATGTCAACTGTGATGATTGACAGGGCAGTTTAAACAGTGACAGGATTCAGGTAACTAAGCAACAGAGCGTCCGTTAAAGAAGGAGTTATGACGAAGTAGTATGTCCCAAAGACTGCCTACTATTCTGCTACATACTCAAAAGTATGTACTTTTTCTTTACAAAAAGAGTACATACTTTTAGGGCATAGTATAAGTAGGCGAATTGGGACGCAGCAAATGTCTTTGCACACATGAGTACGAAATTTTCGTCCGACATTTTTGCACGTTAAAAAAAATACAGGTTATGTTAATAGAGTTTACACACTGCCTCTGAAACTTTCGTCCGTCATAAAAAAATTTGGATCGTGTTTGATTTTCTGCATTTTCACATCCATAATAAGCATTTTGATAAGGATGGCGAATATGAGAAAACTAAAAAAAAAAAAACGCATACGAAAATCGGACTCAGTGTACAATGACCTATAGATTTGAATGATCACGGGTCGAAAGTAAAGAGAGATGACAAAAATAGACTGGAGGATTTGTTGCAATCTTGTACTCACTGACAAATATCTATTATAAGACGTGCTGCTCCCTTTACAAAATCGAAAGTAAAAGTTAACAGGCCGGTCGCGTTCGCCTCGCGCCTGCTCAATTTGTGATCCGCTGTGTAAATCCTTTTGCCGGCCGACCGGGAAAAGTCCCGGTCGTCCCGATTGCCACTCCGCCCCTGGTATAGGCTACAGGGCCGACCTTTCACGATGTTTCACCAGTCGTTTAATGGCCACTCCCCTTTTACCACCTGCAAAGCTGATACGAATATGTTTTACTTTTTTATTTACAACAAGATATATATAAGGACAGGTATTCAGACCACAACTGAACGTTTGAAGAAAATTTAATGTTTTAAATATACCGGTATTGACGGTATTAGAAAATCCATGTCGTGGCGCAATCTCACACCGGTGATGACTATGACACCGGTGTACCGCCCACCCCTAGTTCAAAATATCAATACAAACTTTCCATGACATAGTTTTTCACAAAATAATAGAGGATTTTTCAAATGTTATATGCTGTACAGTTGAGGTCAAAAGTTTGCATACACCTCGCAGAATCTGCAAAATGTTAATTATTTTACCATTTTTATTTAGTACTAACCTGAATAGGATATTTCACATAAAATATGTTTTGTTTAGTGATAGTTGTTCATGACTCCTGTGTTAAATGCTAAAAATGCTTCAGGTCCCCAAAATTCTTTGGTTTTTCAGCATTTTTGTGTGAACCCTTTCCAACAATGACTATAATTTTGAGATCTATCTTTTCACACGGAGGACTCATAAGCAACTATTACAGAAGGTTCAAAGGCTCACTGATGCTTCAGAAGGAAAAAACAGAATTTGAAGATCAGGGTAAATTTAACTTATTTTGTCTTCTGGAAAACATGTAAGTATCTTCTATAGCTTCTGAAGGGCAGTACTAAATAAAAAAAAAATGATATTTAGACAAAATAAGGAAAATGTACACATCTTCATTCTGTTCAAAAGTTTTCACCCCTGGCTCTTAATGCATCATTTTTCCTTCTGGAGCATCAGTGAGCATTTGAACCTTCTGTAATAGTTGCATATGAGTCCCTCAGTTGTCCTCAGTGTGAAAAGATGGATCTCAAAATCATACCGTCAGTGTTGGTAAGGGTTCAAATAGACAAAAAATTATGAAGAAAAAGAATTAGTGGGACCTGAAGGATTTTTCCTGAAGAACAGTGGACAGTTTAACTGTTCAGGACATTCATTTTTTATAAATTCAACTATTATTTTCTCATGTGGACTATATGTAAATGTCTTTTATGTGAAATATCTTATTCAGTTTAGTACTAAATAAACAACAACATGCACTTTGTATGATCCCTCTAATTTTGGGTAAAATAATTAACATTTATCAGATTCTGCAAGGTGTATGTAAACTTTTGATCTCAACTGTATTTATATAGCTCTATTCAGCGTTATTGCACATATCAACATAATAAAAGCAGTTTAAAAATAAGTACTTACAATTACGATTACAATCTGCAAAGGAGTGGAAAATATTTCCAAAAACTTTATTCATTAAAGTTGTATGTATTTTCTTTACATAAAAGTTTAAATAAATGAGCCTTTTCACTAAATCTGTAATTTTCTGTTGCTGTTTGGTGTAATAAAACACATACAAATGTAGCAGACAACATGTTTGCATTTTCTTCTGTCACTGGCCATAATTCACACATTGAAATCAGGATTAGGTATACAATAATGTTTTCAGAATACTTTCACATCAAAATCAGCTCAGAATTGAAGAAACAGCTATAACCTGACTCAGAGCACGACAGGAATCATGTCTATGTGGCAGTTTTTCTGCTGATAAAGGGATAATGCAAGACTTACAAATGGTTGTCGATAGCAGAAATGCTACAAAAGGCACCATATTTTATGAGAAACCCTGACATGCAAGAGCAGAACAGCCACTATTTTGAAATCAGCACTTTAAAATGAGCAAGAAACAGGCAATTGTCAGTATTTTGTCCTGTCCTGTTTTTCTAGTGTTTTTCCCCCTATGTTTCTAGTGTAATGGTTTAGTCTTTGTCTCCCCCTCCTGGTTTTGTCTATTTTGGTTTATTCACGCCCATATTTGTATTTCCCCCTCGTCATCTCGTTATCTTGTTTGTTACCACACCCTATGTTCAGTGTATTTAAGTCTGTGTCTCCTCACTCCCGTTTGTCCGTCGATACTGTTACATGTGCTCATTTCTTGCTCCCGGTTTTTGTTTGTTTGTTATCATTTTCAGTGTTTTCATTTAATAAACTTATATATATTCATTTACTCCGGTTCTCCTCCTCCATCTCCACTCCTCAACCCAGCCAGAGTGTGACAGTAATAGATTTCATTCAGCAAATATGATGCAGAGCAGTGTTATGTGTGTAATACTTAAAGGAAAAGTTCACTTCCAGAATCAAAGTTTCCTGATAATGTACTCACCCCCATGTCATCCAAGATGATAAAGTCTTTCTTTCTTCTGTCGCAAAGAAATACCGTTTATTGAGGAAAACATTCCAGGATTTTTCTCCATATAGTAGACTTTAATAGGAGCCAACGGGTTGAATGTCCAAATTGCTGTTTCAATGCAGCTTCGGAGGGCTCTACACGATCCCAGACAAGGAATAAAGGTTTCAAAAAAATTTCAAAAAAAAAAAAAAAAAGAAAAAAAAAAAAAACCTCAAATGGTCATCTCCCACTAGCTCTGCAATGCGCATGACTTTAGGCATTGTGTGATCACGTTGGAAAAGTTACGTGCAGTTAGTTCTTCGTCTGTGTACTTTGGTTCAAAAAAGTAGGGTAGGGTTCAAAAACTCCATCTCATTTTCTCCTCCAACTTTAAAATCATCCAACATCTTTGTTTTACCTTTTTTTGTAAAGGGCGTTTGACTTTATTTGCATATTCGCTTTGTAAACACCTATGTCATGTGTGCATGACTATAGCGCAAGACATGCATTTACACTTAAAGCTATATAACTTTGTATTTTTCTTAGAATAAGTCTAGTTGTTTCACTAGATAAGACTCTTATTCCTCGGCTAGGATTGTGTAGAGCCCTTTGAAGCTGCAATGAAACTGCATTTTTAACCTTCAACCCATTGGCCACCATTGAAGTCCACTATATGGAGAAAAATCCAAACCTTGATTTCTTTTTGACTGAAAAAAGAAAGACATGAACATCTTGGATGACATAGGGGTGAGTGAATTATCAGGAAATTTTCATTCTGGAAGTGAACTTCTCCTTTAAGTGATGATAATAATAAATTACCTTTAGTCAGATGGTGTGTGTCCTTAGTTGGGATACAGAGACCAGTTTACACACACTGGTTTACTAGACTGAGTGGTCAGTGGTCATATAACCCATCCATCCGCAAGGCTGCCTCTCATTACAACACATGAACCTGTAGGGAGAAAGACGAGTCATCAAGACATGACTAAGACTAAGACAGTGAACTGAGGAAAGCATGCCATGCACACTTCAATTAAGCCACATTACAGTTCTGTAATATGACTAGGACTCAAAATAAGCTTGTTTAAACACACATTAATGTGTACACACACACACACACACACACACACACACACACACACACACTGACAGCAGTATGTTCCTTTTTAGTCTCTTAATGGGATTAATCAGCGGATATGAGGTCAGCTGCCAGCCTAAACTACATCATTCAGTGTCACACACCATTACTGCACCACATCCATGACAACACACTTATATAGAACACACTCACAGAGAAAAAGATTTCAGAGCAGAGCACAACTATAGTATTTATATGTGCTACATAAATCTCCATCGTTTTTAATGTTATTACCTTTTTATGACTCTTTATGTCAGGACTAGATACTGCATAGATAGATAGATAGATGTCAAAGGTTTACATACACCTTGTGAAATCTGCAAAATGTTAATTATTTCACCAAAATAAGAGGGATCATACAAAATGCATGCAATTTTAGATTTAGTACTGACCTGAATAAGATGTTTCACATAAAAGATGTTTACATATAGTCCACAATAGAAAAGAATAGTTGGATTTATTCAAATAAGACCCCATTCAAAAGTTCAAATACACTTGATTCTTAATACTGTGTTGTTACCTGAATGATCCACAGCTGTTTTTTTTTTTTTGTTTAGTGATAGTTGTTCATGAGTCCCTTGTTTGTCCTGAACAGTTAAACTGCCTGCCATTCTATAGAAAAATCCTTCACGTCCCACAAAGTCTTTGGTTTTTCAGCATTTTTGTGTATCTGAACCCTATCCAAACGTTGCTCCAGAAGGAAACACTTTGCATTGGGGTTGAAAACTTTTTGAATTTGAAGATCAGGGTAAATTTAACTTATTTTGTCTTCTGGGAAAAAAGTAAGTGTTTTCTGTAGCTTCTGAAGGGCAGAAATAAATGGGAAAAAATATATGATATTTAGACAAAATAAGAAAAACTGCACACATTATTTTTTCCTTCTGGAGCATCAGAGAGCATTTTAACCTTCTGTAATATTTGCATATGAGTCCCTCAGTTGTGTAAAAACATGGATCTCAAAATCATAGTGTCATTGTTGGAAATACACAAAAATGCTAAAAAAAAAAAAAAAAAAAAAAATCTGTAGGACCTGAAGGACTTTTCTAAAGAACAGCAGGCAGTTTAACTGTTCAGGACAAACAAGGGACTCATGAACAACTATCACTAAAGTAAAACACAGCTGGGGATCATTCAGGTAACAACACAGTATTAAGAATCAAGTGTATATAAAATTTTAAACAGGGTCATTCTTGCAAATTCAACTATTATTTTCTCTTGTGGACTATATGTAAACATGTTCTGTGAAATATCTTATTCAGGTTAGTACTAAATAAAAAAATAACATGAATTTTGTATGATCCCTTTTATTTTGCAGAGCAGATACTCCAAGGTGTAAACTTTTGACTTCAACTGCAGATAGATAGATAGATAGATAGATAGATAGACAGATAGATAGAATGATAGAACGACAGACAGACAGACAGACAGACAGACAGAACGACAGATAGATAGATAGAACGACAGACAGACAGACAGACAGATAGATAGATAGATAGATAGATAGATAGATAGATAGATAGATAGATAGATAGATATCACGTGTTTTGGCGAAAGCAAGAATACTGCAGAGATCAACATGTGTGTGTGATCAAATCATACAGTCCACCCATCACACACACTTCACGCCCACGTTTACGTGTGTGACAGGGCTACAGGCATTCAATTACATTTTGACGATTGTACAATTCTTATTCCCATGCTATTTTTCACTAAAATACACACGAAACGCCTTTATGATAACAAGGCGAAACCAAATCCCTCGTTCAAGATCAATGTCAGCCAGACACACAACGGCCTCGCTCAATGTCACTGTCCGTGATCCACCAATCGGAACGCAGAGGCGAGACTCGAACCACCAATCAGAACGCTGAGAATTTGCATGCCTGATTACTGGATGTTGCAAAGCATTATAAATGCCTCCACTGCCAAAAGCCTCCAAATAGTATCAAGCCTATTTGCATAAACAAAAGTAAACATACTCCGGAGCACAAAAGGCAAGTCAAGGCTATAATACGACGTGTAACTATATTATCTGATTTATCTTAGTATATGGAGACTGTAAATGAGCATACACTTCAAGGTGAAAGACATTAGTGTTTAACATAATCATGGTTTATTTAATCATTGCTCGTATGTCACGTGAGTCCATGTGCAGGTCATAAACGCATCTGCTGTGTTCATCAGAGTCGATCGACTGGAATATATAACGTTACGCACGGATACAGTGATAAATAACATTACTATTAACAAATAAACAGCTGTAAACTTACCAGTAATACTTTGAGATGTCAGACAAACAGCAATCTGTGATCAGACCTGTTCTGTAGGCTGTCAGAGGGGAAATATGATATTTGGTTGGCGTTGCATCGTCCTGCATCCATAGATCCCCCCGATATCCTTCCTCCTTCAGCAGCCCTGCTTCAACACTGGCCCCTTCAGAGCTTTAAACTGTGAGCAGAAAAAGATTTTGACACTATTTCTCAAGTCAAAATGGCCGACCAGGAGACGCGGACGCGCATGCTGCGTGTGTGAACGCGCTTGGGCGATCGGTTCGATTTATTATGTATTGGTTTAGATTTCTGGGAAGACGGAAGCACTGTATATAAATCCTTCCTTATATATATATATATGCATGCATATTATGCATATTTTATATATTCTTTTAAATAAATGTAGTTAACATATAATGTTTATTTGTAAATATATGTTACATTAACTATATATAATGTTTATTTTTTTATAATTGTATTTATTTTAAGAACATTAAGACAAATATACGAACATATACATCAAAATATAAAATTAATTAATTTAAATCTGTTTATATGTTACATTTTTTAAAAATAAGCCATAATTGAATACGATATAAAATACGAATATATGCATCAAAATATATAATGTTTAAATATTATTTATATATATTTCACAATAACATTATATGTTACATATTTTTATAAAAATAAGTAGCCTATATCGTAGTTATAACAAATATACAAACATACATTAAAATATAATATAAATAAATATATAATGTTTAAATATATATAAACAAGTATGCATGCATATTTTATATATTCTTTTAAATAAATGTATTTAACATAATGTTTATATATAAATGTCACATTAACATTATATATAATGTGAATTGTTTTATAATTGTATTTATTTTAAGAACATTAAGACAAATATACGAACAAATACATCAAAATATAAAATAAATTAATTTAAATCTGTTTATATATGTTACATATTTTTTTTATAAAAATAAGTCATCATAATTTTATATGATATAATATATGAATATATGCATCAAAATATAATATAAAGTTAAACATATATGTTTAAATATTATTTTTATATGTATTTCACAATAACATTATATGTTACATATATTTTTTATAAAAATAAGTATTTCGTAATTATAACAAATATACAAACACATTAAAATATAAGATAAAGTTAAATATATAAATGTTTAAATATATATAAATAAAAACAAGCATATATGTATATTTTATATATTCATTTAAATAAATACATTTAAATAACACATAATGTTTAAATATAAATGAATATGTCACAGTAACATTATATATGTTACACATTTTGTACTAATGTATCAAAATTTTATTTAGGCCTATTTTAAGAAAAATAAGACAAATATACGAACATATACATCACAATATAATATAAATAAAGTTAAATATATAATGTTTAAAATATATTTTACACACACACACACACACACACACACACACACACACACACACACACACACACATATATATTTTATTTTTTTACAAATATTATTTTATTTTAATGATTTTTAAGCGGAAAAAAATACATTTAAACATAACAGTCATCTGAAATTAAATTAAAAAATAAAGTCCCCTGGCTGAGACTAGAGAATGCAGAGATATGTAACGTTAATCAAAACTTTGAGGTTTATTTGAGGCATATGACACTAAAAAGAAGCAAATAACACAAATAAATGAAAGACTGTTTCGTGTGTAAAAAAAAGACACATAATTGTTTATCAATCACACTGTGGCGCAGGAGAGCAAGCGCGCGCGTGCGCTGGGCGCGGATACGCGCCAGAGTCACTGACTCGGCGGCGCGCACGTTGACGTCACGCAGCCGGCTTTCCTCTCTCTCTCTCTGCTCCTCCTTGCGCAGCTGCTGCACCGGTCTGCAGACATGGCGAACGTCGTAGACACTAAACTCTACGACATCCTCGGAGTATCTCCGTCCGCCACCGAAAACGAGCTCAAAAAGGTAGAAACGGTCCTTTCCGCCCCGCGCATCGTATCGTATCGAAACTAAAGATACGAGCGACGCAGGATGCTGCATGTTGTGGGAGCCACTAGTGTGTTTTGCAGGTTGCATGCTGCTGGGATCCTCCAGTGTGGCCTTTCTTTGGGTCTGGAAATGATTTGGGGAGGATTATGAACGATACGTAGTCAAATAATGTAGTTTGTTTACTATTTGTATTGCGGTAACTTACGTGATACGAGCATCAGCCAGGTGCTGCATCAGCTGAAGGTGCTTCTTGCAGTCCAAGGAGATGCTTAGCTTACCAGCTGCTGTACTAAACCTGAGCTCGTATCATGAGCAATGAGTCAGAGATGGTTAATGCAATGTCAGGGTATTGTTTTAGCTATTCCCTCGATGTGAAACGGCATATTTGTGTTTAGTCCTTTGTTAGAAGGTAGTGATCAGGCTCTGGCCTTGATGCTCAAGTTGGCTTTCTGTTGTTGTTGTTTGATTGTGTGCACACAAAGGATTTCAGAGAACACAGCTAGACCCAAAATAATGTGGGATGTGTGGAGTTATCACACAATAGATACATGAAAGAACTGGAATGTGAATTCAAAGCCACTAGGTTCAAGAAAAAGCACAATCCATGTAATATGCTTAGTGGGAAATAGCTTGCTTCCTTTGATCAGTCAGATGTTGGGGAAATTGTGGTCTTCGCCTCAGTACTCACAATTGGGCTTTTCAATGATGCATAGCATTAGTGTAATATTGAGTCATATTAGGAATTGTTAAAATTGTAAAGATTTTTGACATTTTAAACAGTGTGTCATGCTATAGTACATGTAAACAGTTTTTTAAATTACTTTTACGTTACTAATATACAACAAATATATTAAATAATTTAGAATCTATGAATCAAATGACTAAATAAATACTAAAATGTGGCTCTGGACCACAAAACCAGTCGTAAGTAGCATGGGTATATTTGTAGCAATAGCCAACAGTACATTGTATTGGTTAATTTGTTTTTTCTTTTATGCCACAAATCATAAAGATCATGTTCCATGAGGATATTTTGCAAATTTCCTACTGTAAATATATCAAAACCTAATTTTTGATTAGTAATATAGTAATATTGCTAAGAACTTAGTTTGGACAACTTTAAAAGAGATTTTCTCAATATTTTGATTTTTTTTTTTTTTTTTTGCACCCTCAGGCTGATTTTCAAAAAGTTGTATCTCTGCCAAATATATACTATCCTAACAAACCATAGATCAATGGAAAGCTTATTTATTCAGCTTTCAGATGATGTTTTGTGGTCCAGGGTAACCCCCCCAAAAATTAAATAACTTCTAAAAGATAAAAAGGTAGTGTGAGGTAGTATTTTCTTATACTAATGTAAATCCAATAATCTTTAATTTGAAACTTGGTAAAATCTTTAAATTCCCAGAAACTAATTTTTTTTTTACCTTGCATGAAAATTCAAATTCAAAGTCAAAATTCCCAATTTTTAATCTACATTTTTAGATTTAAAAAAATAATGCATTTTTATTTAATTACTTATGAAATTTTAAGCGCTTCTTAATAACTGCAAATTATTAAAGAAATGAAAACAGAAATTTGTAATTTGTACAGACATGCAAGGGTGTTGCCAGGGTGAATTGGGTCATTGCTAGATGGTTACTTATGAACTGAACTCAGAAGGGCTCTGTGATATTACTGTTTCTGAGGCACAGGTCCCTCTTCAGTGTCAATCTATGTAAAAGTAATGTTTGTCTGACTAAACATCTCTAAATAGTGATAATTTTGTGTGGTTTTTTTAGGCATACCGGAAATTAGCAAAAGAGTACCACCCTGATAAAAACCCTAACGCAGGTGACAAGGTAAGTTCTCATTTTACCGAAATCTAAGTTCTGAAAGCTATCAAAGGGATCACCCAAAAATGAAAGTTCTGTCATTAATTACTCACCCTCAAGTCGTTCCAAACCCGTAAGATCTTTGTTTATCATCAGAACATAAGTTAAGATATTTTTGATGAAATCTGAGAGCTTTCTGATCATCTATAGACAATAAGGGTCCTTTTATTTACGCTGCACTTTGTCATTATTTATATTTGCTTTGTGCAAAAAAAGAATTCTCATAGATTCATAAAATTACAGTTAAACCACTGATGTTACATGAACTATTTTAACAATGACCTTTCTGGACCTTGAAAGTGGTAGTTCCATTGCTGTCTATGCAGGTTGAGAAAGCTCTTGGATTTCATCTAAAATGTCTTAATTTGTGTTCTGAAAATGAACAAAGGTCTTATGGATTTGGAACAACATGAGGGTGAGTAATCAATGACAGAATTTTCATTTTTGAGTGAACTAACTATTTAACATGATAATAATAATTTGACCTGTTTGATTTAGTTTAAGGAGATCAGTTTTGCATACGAGGTCCTGACTAACCCGGAGAAGAAGGACTTGTATGACCGTTATGGAGAGCAGGGCTTGCGTGAGGGAGGCGGTGGCGGAGCCGGAATGGAAGACATCTTCTCTCACATCTTCGGCGGAGGCCTGTTCGGCTTTATGGGCGGCCAGAGCAGCAGGAGCCGGAACGGCGGCCGACGGAGAGGAGAGGACATGATACATCCACTAAAGTGAGTGAATATGAAAACTCATGAACAGAACCTGGGAATAAAAATATATATATTTTATGTATATGTCTATTAGTTAATCCAAAAATGAAAACCTCAAGTTATTACAAACCTGTAGATTCTTTCTTCTGTTGAAAAGAACAGAAGTTATTTTGAAGAATGTTTGTAACCAAAAATTTGACGGTAGCCATTGACTTCCATAGTTTTTTTTTTTTCTCCATACTATGGAAGTCAATGGCTACCGTCAACTTGATGGTGAGTAAATAAAGACAGGATTTGGGTGAACAATACCTTTAAATGAATGTGAAATCAAAATTGATCTTTTTTTTATCTGCAAAGGTGGCATAGATGTGCTTCTTAAAGGGATAGTTCAACCAAAAATAAAATTATGTCATTAAATACTCAACCTCATGTCGTTCCAAACCCGTCAGACTTTCGTTTATCTTCTGAACACAAATTAAGATATTTTTGATGAAATCCAAGAGCTTTCTGACCCTGCATAGACAGCAAAGCAACTATCACATTCAAGGCCCAGAAAAATAGTCTTGTAGGTTGGGAATGACATAAGGTTGAGTAATTTTTGCTTAAACCACAGCTTTAAGTGGCATTTACACAAACTGTTTAATGCTGTTCAGAAATGGCATAAATGCATTTATATAGCAAACACAACTGGGCTGAGGTGGGTTGAAACCAGCATAATTTAGTCTGGATTTTATGCAGAATTACATCTTTGCATAGAATTTGGAGCAGACACAAAGCAGTTTTAACCTTAAAGAGGTCTTTGTGCATGATTTATCTGTACACATTATTCCAAACTGTGGTGAGATGTACTGTAAAATGCATGAAAATGTTCTTTAAACAAATGATTTAAAAACTCTTTTTTTTAAATACCTGATAGAGTGTCTTTGGAAGATCTGTACAATGGAAAAACAACCAAACTACAGCTAAGCAAGAACGTACTCTGCAGTGCCTGCAATGGGTGAGTGTGTGAGAGCAGAATTTTATACATGATCTTCACTTCCAGAATAAAGATTTTCTGATAATTTACTCGCCCACATGTCATCCAAGATGTTCAAGTCTTTCTCTTTTTTTCAGTCGAAAAGAAATTAAGGTTTTTGAGAAAAACAATCCAGATTTTTTTTTGCATATAGTGGACTTCAATGGGGAACAAAAGGCTGAAAATCCAAATTGCAGTTTCAGTGCAGCTTCAAAGGCCTCTACATGATCCCAGCTGAGGAATAAAGGTCTTATCTAGCAATACGATCTGCCATTATTTAAATAAAAAAAAAAGAGAGAGAAATAAGATAAGACCCTTATTCCTTGGCTGGGACTTTGTAGAGCCTTTTAAAGCTGCGTTGAAACTGCAGTTTGGACCTTCAACTCTTTGGCTCCCATTGAAGTCCACTATATGGAGAAAAATCCTGCGATGTTTTTCTCAAAAACCTTCATTTGTTTTCATCTGAAGAAAGAAAGATATGAACATCTTGGATGACATAGGTGTGAGTGCATTATCTGGAAATTTATATTCTGGAAGTGATCTAATCCATTAAATGCAGCAAAATAAATGTAACTTTTTTTTTCCTCAGTCAAGGGGGTAAAACGGGGGCCGTGCAGAAGTGTACCACGTGTCGGGGCCGCGGCATGCGGATTATGATCAGACAGCTGGCTCCTGGCATGGTACAGCAGATGCAATCCGTGTGCACTGACTGCAATGGAGAGGGTGAGCATTCATTTTCATTCATTCATGAACTTTGTGATGCTCTGAATACAACATTTCGATGCATGGTTTGCGTTTTTAGGGGAAGTGATCCACGAGAAGGACCGCTGTAAAGAGTGCGAGGGCCGTAAGGTGTGTAAAGAGGTGAAGGTCTTAGAGGTGCATGTGGATAAAGGAATGAAACATGGACAGAAGATCACATTTAGCGGAGAAGCGGACCAGTCGCCCAACACAGAGCCTGGAGACATTATACTAGTGCTGCAGGAGAAAGAACATGAGGTAACACACAGACGTTTACTTAGCTATCTAAATAGGGACATTACATAGACTTCTGTTGTTTTTATATGTGGCCCTCGACCACAAAACCAGTCATAAGCAGCACGGGTATATTTGTAGCAATAGCCAAAAATACAGTGTAGGAGTCAAAACGATCGATGTTCCATGAGAATATTTTGTAAATTTCCTACCATAAATATATCAAAACTTAATTTTTGATTAATAATATGCAGTGTTAAGAACTTCATTTGGACAACTTTAAAGGCAATTTTCAAATTTAGATTTTTTTTTTTTTTTTGCACCCTCAGATTCCAGATTTTCAATGGAATTTCAATACTTCAATGGGACTGGTTTTGTGTTCAAGGGTCACATATACAGATAGTTATACATTTTCTAACATAAACCTACCCCTAACAGAAAACTTTCTGCATTTTTACAATTTCAAAAAAACTTAAATGAGCATGTCCCCAAAGGGAGGTTTTTGGAGATTTTGTCAGGTTTTGCTCACTTTTGGGTATAAATTCATCCCCAAAATATGGTTAAGTAGGTACTTAAATTATTTAAATTATTTTACAGTTTAATTTAATTGAATTTTAATATATTAAATATTTATATTTTTAAAATATTTGTAATATGTGACCCTGGACCACAAAACCAGTCATAAGGTTAAATTTGACAAAATTGAGATTTATACATCATATGAAAGTTCAATAAATAAGCTTTCTATTGATGTATGGTTTGTTAGGATTGGACAATATTTGGCCGAGATACATCTATTTGAAAATCGGGAATCTGAGGGTGCAAAAAAATCGAAATACTGAGAAAATCATCTTTAAAGTTGTCCAAATTAGGTTCTTAACAATGCATATTACAAATCAAAAAATTACATTTTGATATATTTACAGTAGGAATTTTACAAAAAATCTTAATGGAACATGATCTTTACTTAATTTCCTAATGATTTTTGGCATAAAAGAAAAAAAAAAATTGTCCCATGCAATGTATTTTTGGCTATTGCTACAAATATACCCCAGCGACTTAAGACTGGTTTTGTGGTCCAGGGTCACATATGTCTTTTTATATTAACAGTAAAATTGTTACTCATAAAACCATCATTAGTTGGCTTGCGTACAGGATTTCCAATTCCAATTAATTACAATAAAAATTTTGTTAAATCATGAACATAGATAAATGTGATTTTTTTTTTTTTTCCTGTTGGACTTTAATTTACACATGCATGTGCTCTTAAAGAGACATATCACTAAAAAAATGAAAATTATGTTTTCATTTACTCAGCTATATAAGATTATTTCTTCTGTTGAACACAAAAGAAGTTATTTTAAAGAATATTGGTAACTGAACAGTTGACGATAGCCATTGACTTCCATAATATTTTTTCCATACTACGGAAGTTAATGGCTACTGTCAACTTGAGTGTGAGTAAATGACAATTTCCATTTTTGGGTAAACTGATCTTGGTGATCGGTAATCGGCCCCAAAAATGCTGATCGGAGCATCTCTAGTTAGGATGTGCATTATCCACCTTATTTTTCCCTTAAGAGTGGGTATTTGTAAATTTAATGTCATCAATTTCATCTATTTTTAGCTGTACAAAACGGCTCTGTTGTGTCTTACTATATTATTTTAATGTATTATCTTAATTATGAACACAATGGTTTGTACTGCAAACCGTTTTACCCTTTACTGAACTTTATTATTCTCGTTATTTCACTATAGCGGTTTATGAAAATCAAGGTGGAAAAGAATGTAACACTAAAATGGAAGGAGATGTGTTTTTCCACTACTTTTAGAGCAAAAATACCTATGATGTCTTTGTTTACAGGAGTTCCGTCGTGATGGAAACGATCTGCACATTTGCCACAAGATTGGTCTGGTGGAGGCGCTCTGCGGATTTCAGTTCATGCTCACGCACCTCGACGGACGACATCTCGTCATCAAATATCCCCCTGGCAAAGTCATAGAGCCAGGTGAGCACAATGTTTGTTTGTTTGTTTTTTTGTTTTTTTTGTGGAATATGCTGTAGGAAACGTTATGTTCTCGTTGTTAGGTTCTATAAGGGTTGTCCGAGGGGAAGGAATGCCTCAGTACAGAAACCCGTTTGAGAAAGGAGATCTGTACATCAAGTTTGATGTCCAGTTTCCCGAGAACGGCTGGATCAGCACGGAGAAACTAACGGTGAGTTTTCAATAGTGTTGTTGATAAGTGCTTGCTGCACTTCTACAAATATACTTAAAGGGATCGTTTACCCAAAAATAAAAAAAATTGTTAGCATTTACTCAGCCTCAAGTTGACGGTAGCCATTAAAGGATAACTGTTGCCAAAATGCAACCTGGGCTGTTTTTTTTTTTTTTTACTTTAAACGAGACAAACTTATATCTAAAAGCATAATTACGACAAACAAGCCGTTTTTGAGATTGACTGTGATTTAGTTTTGTGGTCAGTGGCCGGTGAATGGGAGTACTAGGGGCATACATTTGAGCGCATCAAAATCGATATTTCTACAACACTAAGAAGGCTCGACACACCATGACACTTTGCTCGAAGTATCGCCTGGGTCTCTACACATGAACTCCAGCATTGAGAACATTGTTCGTGTACACAGAGTTTACTAAAAAGAAAGGTTTTGAACAACTCACTTTCACTGTTTGAGTTTCCGCTCGCGGCCGTCTTGCCAGTCAAGAGGTGTTGATCTCCGAGTGCGAGGATGGATAGCTCCTAAAGCATATTTCCATATAAATGCACGGCTAATTTGTTGTTTTGTCGCAAGTGAAAAACAATATTAACCTTCTAGTTGTAAAAAGAGCCTCATATAAGCCTAATATTTCGTCCTATGGAGTCCATTCATTCGCATTCGGAGATCGACACGTCTTGACTGGCAAGATGGCTGTGAGCGGAAACCCAAACAGTGAAAGTGAGTGGTTCAAAAACTTTCTTTTTAGAGCTTTGAAATCACAAGAATAAATTACATTTTAAAGGTGCCATAGAATGGAAAACTTGTTTACCTTGGCATAGTTAAATAATAACAGTTCAGTACACGGACATGACATACCATGAGTCTTAAACACCAACATTTCCTCCTTCTTATATAAATCTAGTGTTTGCAAAAGATCACCGAAAAATAGGGCAATTCCAACATAACACCGACTGTTACGAAACTTTCCCGAGATCGTTAATAGTTACGCCTCCAACATTTGCATCGCCCAATCATCGGTATCGTCAGCACATCAGTAACACAAGGCAAGCCACAGAAGGGACACGGTTAGCTTAATGCTAGCGCTAGCCTGTTACATTGCAATACATAGGATTTCACTTACCACATAAACAGAGAAATAACTGCCTGATGATGGCGAATGATTTACAGATCTTGAGAATCACTGACGAGCTGCTCAACTTGTGTGGTAGGAAGCACTCCCTCTGCATTATAACGTTACACAGAGCACATGCATCACAGTAATCAGACTAAAATGTCCGCGATTCAACAAACCGCATATTAAAAGCAGCTAGAGCTCCTAATTAAATATATATTTTTATCCATGTGCGAGCTGTAGAGTTAAGCCGGTCTGTGAAACATCCAATCAGAGCAGAGCTCATTAATATTCATGAAGCTTCCAAATAAGGCAATAACGGAGCATTTCATTCTAGGGGCAAATCCTAGGGTTGTAAATGGACCTGTAAAACCATTTCTGGAGATTTTTTTGCCCTTTCCTATGCCATATACCTTGTATGTAGATATCAGAGAACAATTTAAAAATGTTGTGTAAATGCATTCTATGGCACCTTTAAAATATATTTAAAAAGAAAAAGCTATTTTAAATAGTGAAAATATTTAAAAAATGTACCGTTTTTGCTGTACTTTGGATCAAATAAATAGAGGCTTTTGACTGGTAGTGTGTAATAGTACCTAAATACTAAAATAACAATAGAGCGTACCTGACGGGATTTGACCAAAGTGCCCTATTTCTTGTGTGTGTCTATTGACGCAGGAGTTGGAGGATCTGTTGCCGTCTCGTACAGAGGTTCCTGTCATCTCAGCTGATGCGGAGGAAGTTGATCTGCAGGACTTTGACATCAGTCAGGGATCGTCTGGAGGTCACCGTCGCGAAGCGTACAACGACAGCTCCGACGAAGAAGGGGGTCCGCACGGTCCGGGGGTGCAATGCGCCCACCAGTAGTCCCAGAATCCTTTGCAAGTTTTTTTGGGGGGAAGTATTACAATTCCCTTTTGTCGGACAGATTCGATCCTCGCCCTCCACGTCCATCATATAGTGAACCAAACACACACACACACACACACACACACTTGCAGTATATATAGACATACACTTACACTTATTTACTGCAATCTTACCTACGAGTACGCTCATTCATGCACTGTTTTAAAAGAAAAGACAAGCATAACTAAAGGCGAAATAATTTATTCATCACTATTTCATTTCCATCGTAGACTTTCACAGTATATATGCTCTCTGAATAATATAAAACTCAGTGTCTGTGTGGAGACAGACTGTTGTTTAAGTTATAATTAACACACGCACGCACAAATCTGTTAAAGACTGAAGCATTGTGGAGTTTCCTGGAGTTCAATAAAATGTTCAAACGTGTTTCATTATATATTTGCCAGTTATTCAGGCACTGTCAGTCATCTTGTACTGTTGTGCTGGTTTATATTCAATGGCAGGACAGAATAGCATGCATGTGGACGACACGCTCTTTACTGAGATTAACACCGAGCAAACCAAACCCAAAAGTGTTTTAATGTGCTTACTGTCTATGATAAAGATTTACGAGTCATGCAACTTATTATTTGCCAAAGAAACACCAGTCTTCTTAAAAGATCTGCAGCCGATGTGTGCATGCATTGTAAGCACTATTATAAACCTATAGGGGGCGGCATTTATCATTGGCAATTAGGAAAGTGTTTGAACCGTGAATACGAGATGCTATCTTTCAAACAGTTACTTTTGTGCTCATACATCAATAAAGTGGATGAATGTTTTGACCGTGTGCTGTATGTTTGTAGAAATGGGTTTTGAGTACGCACTAGCGTCCTTCTTCGGTTTCGGTCATGCGTTGAGCCGTGGGTGCAAGGAGCTCTTTAAACCCAGCTGTGTTTCTGTAAAAACACAACATTGTTAGATGAGTGCAACTTTAATTTTTTTTCTAAAAAGACCCTCATTTAGTTTCAAACTCAGGGTTTTTTTTTACTACACAAATGGAGAAATTTAGCAGATCCTTTTTAATCAACACAGGTTGTTTCAGGCGGAAGCCAATTTCTGTCATGTACCAAGTCATAACTATGAGATCTTATAAATGATTTTGTGTGACAGTTTCTCATAAATATGATTTAGTATGTCAATTTCCACAACATTTTTAATTTATCATTTTGATTTTTAAAGGTTACTGGAACTTTCCACTTAATTTTTGACAATTTTGACTTGTAACTAAGAAAAAAAGTTGAAATTATGACGATTTGTCAATTTCAACTTTTTATGATCTTAATTTAGACTTTGCACATAATTTTTGATTTATCTCAGTTATGATTTGTCAATTTTGACTTGTCAATTTCAACTTTATTCATAATTTGACCATTTTATGTCTTCATTTTGATTTATCATAATTTTGACTTTAATCTCAATTATGATTTATCAATTTCGACTTCATTACTTGACAATTTTATGTCTTAAATTCGACTTTTATCATAATTTTGACTTAGTATGTCAATTTCGACTTTATAGCCCATAATTATGATTTGTCAATTTTGACTTGTCATAATTTGACAATTGTATGTCTTAATTTCGACTTTAATCATAATTTTGACTTCGAATGTCAATTTCGACTTTATAGCCCATAATTATGATTTGTCAATTTTGACTTGTCATAATTTGACAATTCTGTCATAATTTAAACTTTTAGCATAATTATGACTTAGTATGTAAATTTTGACTTCATTTCATAATTATAATTTGACATTTGTATCTTAATTTTGACTATCATAATTTTAACTTGGTGTATAAATTTTGACTTAATCTCATTTTTATAGTTTGTCAATTTCAACTTGTCATAATTTGACAATTTTATGTCTTAATTTCAACTTTTATCACAACTTTGACTTGATGTTTTTTATTTCATAATTATGATTTGTCAACTTTGACTTGTCAATTTTAAAATGGCTTATTTTAAATCTTTTATCTCATTATGATTTGTCAATTTTTACATAATTTGAAAATTGCTTGTCTTAAATTTGACTTATCATAATTTTGTCAGGTTTGACTTTTTATCTCATAATTATGATTTGACAATTTCAACTGGTCGTAATTTGACATTTTATGTCTTAAATTCAACTTTTGTCAGAATTTTGACTTTTTATCTCATATCTTTCAAGCACTAAAATGATACACATAAGACTTGAGGTAGAACATCAGGATGAATAAATGATAAACAAAAAGCTAGTGATCACTTTCAGAATGAACTAGCGTAGCATAAGTACATTACCTCTCCCGTCTGGTCTGGAGAATGCAGGAGCGTTCTCTCCTCATCTGCTGAAGTTTCTCTCTTACTAAAGTTTTCTGTTGTTGCTCGTCCTCCTAGAATATGCAATCAACATTTACATCATGTCCATGTAGAGGTGTCTAAAAGTATGTGCACTTAAATGTGTGTGTACCTGTCGTAGTGTATCGGTCAGATGTCTGAGTGTGTCTTCCTGTGTCAGACCCAACAAATCTTCATCTGCCTTCCGACTCTGGACGATGGCCAGTCGCTCTTGAACCTGAACAGGAAACACAATTCACTCTTACAGTTAAATTAAAATTTTAATCAAAACAGACCTTACTTATTTCATTTAAATTCCAATTTATCATTTTATGTTTTCTAAAGGAATATTCTATTTCACCCAAAAACAACATATTAAGAAAGTAAAATAGGTTATGAATTTGAAAAAGGTCCAAAAGCAAAATAAATATTCCGCATATGAAATACATGAAAAACATTTCCAACAAGCTTACACTGGTAAATCCTGATTATGACATAAAAAGTAGACATTATGAGGTACTAAGTCACAATAATAAAAAAAAAATCTAAATTACATCATTAGTGACGTCAAAATTATAAGATAAAAGTTATTATTCTGACATATTCAAGATTTTCATAATCAAAATCATAAGTCATAAGAATTTCAACTTTGTTTCAACTAATTTCAACTAATTTTTCAACTTCAATTCTTATTTTTTTCCATAATTACAACTTGAATATAGTTATGAGTTTATATCTTATGATTTTGACTTGATCTCAATTTCTTAAAATAAATACCTTAAAAATTTTTCTCTCAAAATCGTTATGTCATAATTCTAACGTTTGGACATTATTATGACTTTATATCATAATTTTGACTTGATCTTAAAATTCAACTGACTTGATCTTATAATTTCAACTTTTGATTTGAAACCATTTGAAATTATGAGATAAAGTCAAAATTATGTGATATAAAGTCATAATTAAATCCAAAACCTGGAATTATAACAACAATTTTGAGACTCATAATTTCAGTTTGTTTCAAATTTTCTCAAAATTGTTTTGTCATAATTCTAACTTTTTGACATAATTATGACTTTATATCACAATTTTGTCTTTATCTCATAATTACAACTTATCTTAAATATTGACATCTCAAAATCGTCTTGTCATAATTACAACTTTGACATAATTTTGACATCATCTCAAAATCGTTTTGTCATATTTCTAACTTTTTGACATAACTGACTTCATATCATCATTTTGACTTTATCTCAAAATTAGACTGACTTTATCTCATAATTTCAATTTATCTCAAATTTGGTCATAATTCCAACTTTTTGACATAATATGATTTAATATCTCATAATTTTGACTTTATCCCAAGATTAGACTGATTTAGTCAAAATTTGAAATAAAGTCAAACTTATGAGACATAAAGTCATAATTACGCAAAAAACTTGGAATTATAACAAAACAATTTTAAGACAGTCAAAATTTGAAATAAATTGAAATTATGAGAGTCTCAAAATTGTTTTGTTATAATTCCAGGTTTTGGATTTAATTATGACTTTATATCACATAATTTTGACTGTATCTCATAATTTCAACTTTGACATAGTCATGACTTTGAATCTCATCATTTTGACTTTATCTCAATAATTCCAACTTTGACATGACTATATCGTTATTTTGACTTTCTCAAAAATAAACTCACTTTATCTCATAATTGTAACTTTTGATATCATTATGATTACGTAAGTTTTTATTTTTAAAGATGGCCCAGAAATGTCACGCAACATGAGTTGACTCACTCTCAGTAGTTGTCTGTCTCGATCTCGCTGCCAGCGTCGCTCTGCTCTCCTCTGGATGTCCACTAGGCAACGCATTGTGGCCTCCCGCTGCAGCTGCTGCTCCTCACCAGCTCCCCCACAGACCTCCTCATTACTCTGCACCTGAAGCGATGCCTCCATCTCAAGGTTCTCGAATGTTTGCATGGGTTCGCTGTCTGGGAAATGAACACTTGCTGGTGCTGTGTTAGTGTCTGTTGTGTCAGCGTTTTGTAGCAGCTGTGGAGCAGAAGGTGGTGTTTGCTCAACCTGCTGGATGTCACTGGAAGTGAACTCTCCATCTCTTGTGTCCTCCTGACATCAAAATAAAATGAAATACTATTTTGTAAGAAAACACTAATATAAATATTATATTTGAAAAGTGATATAACAGTTAAGTGGGTGCACTTCAGATACACATTTGTGACGCTGGACCACAAAACCAGTCATAAGGATCCATTTTTTGAAATTGAGATTTATACCTTACCTCAAAGCTAAATAAATAAGCTTTCCATGATGTATGGTTTGTTAGAATAGGACAATATTTGGTCGAGATACAACTGTTTGAAAATCTGCAATCTGAGGATGCAAAAAAATCTAAATATTGAGAAAATCGCCTTTAAAGTTGTCCAAATGAAGTTTTTAGCAATGCATATTACTAATCAAAAATGAAGTTTTGATATATTTATGGTAGGAAATTGACAAACTATCTTCATGGGATATGATCTTTATCCTAATGATTTTTATTTTTTGATCATTTTGACCCATACAATGTATTTTTTATTATTATAAATACACCCAAGCTACTTATTTTGTGGTCCAGAGTCACATTTTATATCACAGGGCTTCAGATAACAAAAAAAAAAGTTTGATAACCTCTGATTTAACAATTCCTAATATCACATATTATTCATTACAGATAGTATCCACATAGCAGAGAACACAAAGACACGTTTATATGGGTGAAAAGGTAAGCCAGAGATGAACCAGAGGTAATTTGAAGTTATTGTCTTACTGTAATAAAGCCTGAACAGTCTTCTTGGATCTGTGTCTTTCCTTTCACACTGTCTGTCTGATCTGAATGCATTTCTTCATATCGTTCACTTGGCTGCAGTGAGACAGAGCTTATGTTCTCCTGCTGTGTGTAAATGTTCACATCATGTGGAGTTGTGTTCACATCTGCATCCTCATGCACTGCAATAGAGATGGCCCCTACTTCCTTTTGAGCTGAGGTTACATCCTGCAGAATGAAACCATTCTATGTATAAATGAACAGTCTGAGCTGAGATAGAAAAACTGTGTTTGTGTGCATGTACCTGGATGTGATTCTCTCCATGTGGTGGTTTGCTCCAGGCCAGTGTGATCAAAGAGTTTTGTTTCTCCACTGAAATCTCTTGAGGGTCTTCTCTGTCCTCACTGTGTCCCTCTCTTCTCTCTCGGTCTCCATTTCTCGTTTCCATCATGCTCTCTTCATCTCTTGGGTCTCTGACACACAAGATCTCTAAATATGGAGTGTCATCTGGATCTAAAGCCATGCCACAGCCTTCAAAAATGCAACATACATGGATTTATCACAAAATATTAAGTAGCACAACTGTTTTCAACATTGATAGTGATAAGAAATGTTTCTATATTAAAATCAATTCTCAAGGATCATGTGACACTGTAGATGCTGAAAATTTAGCTCTGCGTCACAGGAATAAATTAAATTTTAAAATATATTCAAGTGAAAAAAACAGTTCTTTTAAACTATAATAATATTTTTCATTATTACTGTGTGTATTACATGTGTACATATGATTAATGTAACTAGTTTTAATGTTAAAACACTTTCTCGTATCCCTTTTTAATGCTTCATCTTTAAATGCGTTATATTAATGGTCTGGCATATGAATTTACCAGTGCAGAGTTCTTGTTTTTCACCATCTGACGGCTCTTCCTGTTCCTGTTCAGTCCTCTCTTGCTCCTAACAGAGACACAGAACACAGCTACTCACATAAATATCTGGATAATCTCTATAAGCAAAGGTTCTTTAATGGTTTCTTGAACTTTCTGTGTATCAAAAGCCATTTCTTATTTGAAAGGGTCCTTGAGGTGGTGACAAGGTTATCTGGATGTTATAAAAGTTCTTTATGTTATACTAGTATAGGTTCTTCAGATCACTGCGTACACTCTTAAAAATAAAGGTTCTTTATTGGCCATGATGATTCCATTCCAGAACCTTTAACATCTATGGAACCTTTCTATTGCACAAAAGGTTCCTTATAGTGAAAAAAAGTTCTTAGTTATTTAGATTATTAAAATGTTCTTCACACTAAAAAAATGTTGTGTTTCAGAACTGTTAAAGGAGGTCACTTTCAGAATGAAAATTTCCTGATAACCTTATGTCAAGCTCATGTGTTTCTTTCTTTTATCAGTTGTAAAGAAATTAAGCATTCCAGGATTTTTCTCTATATAGTGGACTTCAATGATGGCCAATGAGTTGAAGGTCTAAATTGCAGTTTCAATGCAGCTTCAAAAAGAATCGACATGATCCCAGCCGAGGAAAAAGGCTTTCATCGACACTCTTCAAAAAACAAAGTTGCTCCACGAAGCCATAGAAGAACGTTTTTTGTCTAAATGGTTCCATAAAGAACCTTCAACATCTGAAGAACCTTTCTGTTTCACAAAAGGTTCTTTGTGGCGAAAGAAGGTTCTTCAGATAATAAACAGGTAAGAAAGAGATGGTTTTGACTGAATGGTTCTTTGTGGAACCAAAAATGGTTCTTCTATGGCATCGCTGTGAAGAACTATTTAAAGCACCTTTGTTTTTGAGTGTAGCAAGCATTTGTGGTTGAAAAGTATATAATTTTTTCTTATTTGAAGAAAAATGACGGATCATTTCACTAGATGAGATCTTTATTCCTCCGCTGGGATCATGTAGAGCCCTTGAAGCTGCATTGAAACTGCAATTTAGACCTTCAACCAATTGGTCACCATTGAAGTCCACTATATGGAGAAAATCCCTGAAATGTTTTCCTCAAAAAATTTAATTTCTTTGCGAATGAAGAAAGAAAGACATGAACATCTTGGATGACATGGGGGTGAGTAAATTTAACTTTTGAACTTTTCCTTCAACACCAAAAGTGAGGTCTTGCTAAAGATCTAATCCAAAAACGCCTTTCTAAAGAATCATGAAACACAAAGGATCTAAGTCGAAGAATCTAAAAGCTTAATTTGTGATTAATAATGTGTCATTACAGTGTGAGCGTTGACTGTGCTGGTGCGCGCTGGTACACGTGACTGCAAGACTTCATGCAGGTTGTGGAAACTGGGTCTGTGAATTTCACTTTCATATTTGCGAAGCAGAGTCCAAAGACCCTCAGGGTCCTGAGAAGTGAAAGAAACATTATTCAAACAAAAAACATCATCTGCTCATGTCATGACACATACAGAATGTTTGGTTTACTTACTTATTCTCTAACATTTTAGGCTAATTTAGCTTAGTTTGAATTTGTGACCCTGGACTCCAAAACTAGCCATTAGGGTCAATTTTGTGAATAATAAATAAGCTTTCCATTAATGTAATCTATCCCTTAAGATAGGACACAACTATTTGAAAATCTGCAATCTGAGCGTGCAAAAAAATCTAAATATTGAGAAACTCACCTTTAAGTTGTCCAAATTAAGTTCCTAGCAATGCATATTACTAATCAAAAATTAAGTTTTGATACATTTGCAGTAGTAAAATTGACAAAATACCTTCATGGAACATGATTTTTACTTATATCCTAATGATTGTTGGCATTAAAAAAATTATCATTTTGAGCCATACAATGTATTGACACAAATATCTACAAATATACCTGTGCTACTTAAGACTACTGTTCTAAGAAGTTCTGTTCAAAATGCAATACTTGTATACTGATTACTGCACAGTATAGTATTCTGTATACATGTGTAAGAGATTCACCAAATCTGGCAGAGAGTTTAAAACAGCCCAGGCCTCATCTTCATGTGCTTGTGTCAGCTGGGTCAGCAAATGAGTGGCACATTCTCCCCATGACACATCTATCCCAGAACACCCCGGGGCAAGCGGTCCAGTATAAGAACCATGTGCTTCCTGTAGAGAGGCTTTAATCTGCTGCAGGCTCCACACACAACTCTGATCCACCATGTTTCCATGAACCACATCTGAAAAATAGACACGTCACATGCTCACTTTAATGAAAACCAGAGGCATATTTTACTGCTGATGTGCTTCTGATGCTAAGATACTAGTCATTTCAGCTAGTTCATGCAAAATGAAACCCAAATCACATTAATTTGGAACAACATGAGGGTGAGTAAATGATGATAGGATTATCATTTTTAGGTGAACTTTCTCTTTTGTGGTGGTGTTTGTGTTTTTATCTGACTCTGGACCACAAATCCAGTCATAGGTAGCACAGGTATATTTGTAGCAATAGCCAAAAATACAATGTATGGTTCAAAATTAGACATTTTTCTTTTATGCCAAAAATCATTGGGATATTAAGTAAATATCATGTTCCATGAAGATATTTTTTACATTTCCAACCATAAATATATCGAAACTTAATTTTTTATAAGTAATATGCATTTCAAAGATCTTCATTTGGACATCTTTCAAGGCGGTTTTCGAAATATTTAGATTTTTATGCATTCTCACATTCCGGATATTCAAATATTGTCCCATCTTAACAAACCATACATCAATGGAAAGCTATTTATTCAGTTTTCAGATGATGTATAAATCTCAATTTGGAAAAGTTGACCCTTAGGGTCACATATGTAGTTGATGTTATTAACTGTTGTTTTTCTGAATGCTTCCCTCGAGGTCACTCAGAGAAAGCTTGTGCAAGATCTCCACCAACTGTTTCCTTTCCTGCTCCTGACACAGAACCAAAAACTGCAGCACAGCCTGATGGGTACAAAAATAAACAGTCTATAATAAAACTGTATATAGCAAGCATATGAGGCAAATATTTCTGCCTGCAAGTCATGTTGGAATAATTATATATTACAAGATAACCACACATGAATCTGTGTATTTAGTTTACTGTCTCCCATGTTTTTCCTTAATTAAATACATTAATCATTTTTTGTGACAAAATACACCACTATTTAAAGTTTGCAGTCAGACAAGGATGCTTTTATGGTTGTATTATGGTTTACACAAAAATATTGAACTGTTTTCAACATAAATGACAATAATAAAAATGTTTCTTGAGCAGCAAATTATCAAATGATTTCTGACGGATCATGTGTGAGTAATGAACTGAAAATTCAGCTTTGCTTCGCTAAAATAAATTACATTTTAAAATATATTCAAATAGAAAACAGTTATTTTAAATTGTAATCATTTTACTACTTTTTATATTTTTTGTTAAAATTAGAATTATCTTATGCCTTGGTGAACACCAGGGTTGAAGCCATTCATGAATTGAATTGAGAATGAATGGTAAATTCCAATTCACTTCCTGGAATGGAATTGGAATTGGAATTGCATGCAGCTGACAGGAAATGGAATTGGAATTGAATTGGAATGCCAGGAAACAGAATTGAATTGAAATAAATTCCACTAAATTCCACTTGAGTTGCTAAATAAAATAATTTGACTTGATTTGCTTAATAGTTTATAGTACATTAAATATTGTAAATCACATAAACAACAAACATATAAAAGAAATACAAAGTACTGTATGTTTGGTATGTTAAGCATGATCATTTCACATGCCAAATTTCAGGAAATGATGATAATTCGATGCAATAAAAAGTGAATGAAATACATGAATGAACATGACTCATTTTTTTTGTGAGTTGAGACATAATATATGTGGTAATCATATATTGAATGTATAGTACATCCAGAAACTTATCACCACTGTCATTCAGTTATTAATTCATAATGTACAGTTCTCATTTTTATTTACTTGCATTTGATCAACTCTATTTAATACATGGTATTTGTAAAGCATCATAAATAAAGTTCGAATTTATGTCTCTAAATGTAATCACAAATAAATGCTCAGAAACAGCAATAAACGGAATTCAGTGGAATTTCCCTGAACTGAATTCCACTTCCTGTAATTCCGAATTCAATTCCAACTCTGTTTCCTGTAATTGTTGTTGAATTCCAATTCCAATTCCATTTCCTTCTTTGAATTGGAATTGTTGAGTTAATTCCTGAATTGACCCCAACCCTGGTGAACACCAAACATGTTTGTTTCTTTCCGACCAAAATCCCTTGAACTTATATCACCACATACAGTAACTTCTAAACTCATCTAGGAATTTGGAGGACTTGAAGGCAGAAAACACACTACCTGTTGTGTGCAATTTCCTGTTTTCCAGCCCTGCTGCTTTTTAGCAATGGGATCCAGATTTTCCTGAAGCCAGATCCTGGTGAGATCCTGACTGACTGCACCACTCATATAAGGCCTAGACAACACAGAAATTATTTTAATTCAAGCTTGCGCACTTTGGAGTGAAAGTAGGTGGATGTGTCAGCATGTAATATTTTAAATACGAATGATGTGTCCACTTCCCATATTTAACGTCCTCACCATCTGTCCCAGTGCTGCCTAGCGACCAGCAGTGCTGTGTAGGACTGATTCTCTCTCTCGGCTCTTCTCACAGCGACACAAATACTGAGATACACAACAAGCAGAGCTTCCTGTCCCACACTGCAGGAGCAATAAGTCACAACATCTGCAACCATTAGCATAATGTGTTTAATATGACAGATTGATATTGACATTAGAAGGTCATGCTTAACTTGCATTCTCAGAGTTGCCATGAGGGGCGCTATAATGCATAAACTTTCTTCTTCTGTGGTCCATTTTCTTCAGGTCAACATGTGTCTGGCTTAAATTGACTTTATGTGAAATATTTGAGACATTTTGATGCTTTAACCCAATTACATAAATTAATTTCATCAACCAATGAACACAATAGAATGACCTGTTCATGAGTGCGCTGATCAATTCCTTCTCATCTTGATAATGTGTCTCCAGCTCTGACAAGAAGATGACAGCGGACCAAGCCTGTTCCCTCGGTTTAGATGACCAAGCCTGATCTCTAGGTTTAACACTATCAGGACAGCCTCGCAAGACCACAGAACCACAGCTCCTGCCATATTGATAATGTATTTGGTAACACTTTAACTTAAGCTTTTATGTAGTTGAGGTCAAAAGTTTGCATACACCTTGCAGAATCTGCAAAATGTTAATATAGCATACAAAATGCATGTTATGTTTTACATATATAAAATATATTTACATCCACAATACATATATTTACATTAGTCCACAAGAGAAACTAATAGCTGAATTTCAAATTCAGCTGTTCAAAACAGTCACCGTATGAGTATGATATCCATTTTTTCACACTGACGACAACAGAATGACTTGTTTTTTCTGAAAACAAGAAAATAATTTTTACTTGTCTAAAAAATCCTTCTTCATTTAAGAATTTTGAGATATTTTGGCTGGAAACGAGACAAAAATCTAAGTAAGAAATTTTTTTTAGCAGTGTGTACATTTTTGATTAATTCTATATACTATTATTTTCTTTAGTGGACTATTCTGTAAACATCTTTTATATGAAATATCTTATTCAGGTCACTAAATAAAAAAATAAAAAAAACATTTCGTATGATCCCGCCTATTTTGGTAAAATAATTAACATTTTGCAGATTCTGCAAGGTGTATGTAAACTTTTGACTTCAACTGTATATACTCAAAAATCAGCAACTGCACTTGCAGATGCACAAATAACTAGTAGTACCTGTAGCACCGGAGGGCCCCGGGAAGCCCACACACCTGAAGCCAGTCTCTATGTCTGAAAGCCAGCTCTACACACGCTCCTAGTTCACACACACATTCTGTCTGATCCCACGCTGACATCGAATCCCACCAAACAACACCTAATGATGTGCAAAAAGATACTGCTGTAGAACTATTGTGTGAAAGAAAGCATTTATGAACTCAGAGTCTCTGTTACCATACTCATCCTGTAACATCTCTCTGTACAGTTGCTCTCTGATGACCTCATATTTGTAATACAGGAGCTGGAGGATGTCAGCAGTGCTGGGACAGATCCTGACCGGTCGCATGATGCCGGTGTTCCTCTGAGAAAGAGACGGTAGAATACTCCACAGGCCGTCAAGAATGAGTCTGAACAGAAAGCAGAAGGAATATGTGGTGATTTTGTTCAGTGTGACTGCCGCTAAATGAAAGAGTGTGTGTTTATAATGACCTGGTGTAAAGTCTCTTGGCTCTGTTCTGAAGACACAAGATACTAAACAGCTCTGGATCCTGCTCCTAGAACAAGAAAAAAAAAAAAAAAAAAAAACAGCAGGCACCTTTCTCCAAAGCAATTAACAAATGAGTGAATGCTCATGAGCTTCAATAGAGTGCAAAGGCGATTAACTAAAAACATACATGATTATGTTTGGCTGGCAGGTACGCATTAAAACCACTTTCGGTTCATTATCCACTTTAGGGAAATAACAAGAACAACAACAACGTGCAGTAAACGGTAAAACTGTTTGCACTACAAACCAGTGTGTTCATAATTAAGATAATACATTAAAATAATATGGTAAGACACATCAATTTGCATGACGTGGATGCCAAGAACCACCTGACGTGAAGCGCAGCTTTACATTTATTATCATACAGTGTTATGCATCTTATATAGATGATATAATATAAAAATATGACTTGGTTTTTCTAATGTTACCTGTTGTCTGGAGCTGAAGTTGACTCTTAAGGATTGTGTATTTTGTTTAGGACTGATTCTACCAGCCTTCAACATCTGGAGATCCCAGTACAGCTACAGAAAATATACGCCGTTCACATCCTTTAATTTACAGCCATAGATCTTTACAATTTCTATAACATAATTTCACAATTTTACATAATTTTTGAATTCAAGCACCCAAAAGATGTCAAACAAAGATACATTTCTGACAAGGTAAAGGTTCACTGTAAGAAAAGAAAAAATTAAATCCAAAGAAAATGTTCTGGCAGAAAATTACAAGTATGTTTTTTATTAAGTTTATTTCCTTTAATCCTTCAGGTTAACACGGCACATTGTGATATATTTTATTTTCAGAATTAAGGTCTCAATTAATCTAAGTTAATATACCAATATAATACACTACCAGTCAAAAGTTTTTGAACAGTAAGATTTGTTCTGCTCACCAAGCCTGCATTTATTTGATCCAAAGTACAGCAAAAATAGTAACATTTTGATATATTTTTACTATTTAAAATAACTGTTTTGTATTTGAATATATTTTAAAATGTAATTTATTTCTGTGATTTCAAAGCTGAATTTTTATCATTGCTCCAGTCACATGATCCTTCAGAAATCATTCTAACATTCTGATTTGCTGCTCAAAAACATTTATTATGATTATGTTGAAAACAGCCGAGTAGTTTTTTTCAGGTTTCTTTTGTGAATAGAATGTTCAGAAGAACAGATTTTTTTCTAAAATTGAAAACTTTTGTAACGCTATTTTGTAACTGTATCATACCTTGTAAAGCATTTATCAATTTAAAGCACACTTAAAAAATGTTTCCGTCTAAACATAAACTTTATGTAATTAAATTACATGCAGTTGTTCCATGCATTTGGATTACATAGTTTTAATATAAATATATTAATAAACTCTGTAATGTGGAAACACATGAACACTGAGCAGTGCTTGTCTTTTTGAATCTTACTGTTCAAAAACTTTTGACTGGTAGTGTATAACATGCATATATTGTAATATCTTAATTTAGATTATTTAGTACGAACAAAAAATAAAATTCAGAGTATTGTAGAGAAATATAGACAGAATTACATGAAATAAATACCTCTTCTCTGTTCTCACGCTGTTTCTCCATAACTAGGAGAACATGCAGAACTCCTCTGGCTGAACATGACAAGCCTCCACTCTGACCTCTGACCTGAGAACATCACGCATAACATTTGCTTTACTGTTTTGCTTTTCATATCCGTTTCATTCTTCTCATTCATGGGATCCTAAGACAGCAGCTCTTGTTCACCTGTGAAATGGCTCTCTTTGTCTCGTCCAGGCTGGCGGTGATGAGGAAGACGCTCTTATAGAGGGAACAGATCACATCCACGCCGACCTCATCCTCCTCATGTACACCCATGGACTCACAGACCAAATGCAAACACTCTTCCATCCTAAAAAGACAAAAGCACTTCAGGTAAGCTCAATTTCATTGTACATATAAAAAATACATACACACTAAATATAACAGTGTAGTTGTAGGCCTACCTTATACAATTTAAACAGGAAAAGGGAAAGTGTCTCACCTGTTCGATGAGTTTATCTTCATGAATGATAAATGATTACAACAAAGCCACGTCTGTTGCTGAGGAAACCATTAGGATCAGATTACAGAAGAAGACCTTCAGCTCAGTGCTGACCGCACACTTTCTCAGACAAATCATGACACTCAATTATTTACACTGAAAACATACAAAACCTGGCTAAATCCTAGACAGATAGCTACTTAGACGACATCTTTGGTTACATTTTTACCATTTAGAAGTTAATTATGTTTTATATCAACATTTCTAAATATTTCTTAAAAATATTGAAGACTGTAAAATATTAATGAAAATTATATAACCACTTGTTTTCTGCTGTAAATCTAAATCAAATGTGCTAAATATTTTGTAATGCGTGTTTATCCAACAAAAAACTTTTCCATTTTATTGTACATCTAACTCACATATCGGCAAATAAAAAGCCCCAAATAGTTCATATTCAATGTTTATGACATACAAAAACATACAGTTTACACAAACAGAGAATCTGATGAATATAACATAACTCAGAATAATATGTGAAGGCACTGTTGGATTTAGCTTTTATTGTGCTTCTGTTTTATATAGATTCACTGTCAATGTTGTAAATGAAGTGTCTTTACAATATATTGCTTAGTAAACTATGTATTTAAAGAAAATAACACAATATTTAAAACACAACACCAGTGCAACAGCAAAAATAGCCCTATCAAAAACAGTGCAGACATAACAATGAGAAAAAAGTCCAGAAAATCTACTTATGGCATGTTTAAAAATCCCATTATGATTAAATAAAAGCTTTTTTCTCTCTGTACTCTTGGTCTGTGGTGAGAAAAAGAGATGAACTTTTGCCATCTGGCTTAAAACATCATCCTTTCAGTGGAAGGACATGAAAAATAGCTCCATTAGACACAGATTAACAGCGTCCTATAATCAGTCAGAAACACTTACACACAGTAGCACCAATTAAACAATAATGAAAAAAAAAAACTAATGCAGGATTACAGTAGAAGACTGTTTATGTGGTTTGAGATATAAAAAATTAAATGTGCTTTAAGTTCAAGCATTTTAAAGTCAACACAAAACTCTTTTCTCAATTCCATTTATAAGGATAAAAATATTAGATTTGCGACTTTTCTTTCACTTTTCTTGCAAATCTGCGAAAAATAGAATTGGGAGCTACAAATTCAGAATTCTTTCCTCCAATTCTGATGTTCTCTGATCTATTTTTCTCAGAATTCTGTGTAAAAATATTACATTTGTGACTTTTTAATCTCACAATTCTGAGTTTCTTCTTGCAAGTCTAAGAATAATAGAATTGTGAGATAAAAACAAAGTTTTGACTTTGTTTCTTGCAATTCTGAAATTTTATCTCAGTTCTATTTTTTTTTAGAATTCTGAGTTAAAAAAAAAATTTTATGACTTTTTGACACATTGAGAAGAAGTTTCTTCTTGCCAATGTGAGACAAACAGAATTGCATTGTGAGCTACACATTCAGAATTGTAAGATAAAAACTTTTTTCTTGCAGTTCTGAGATTTCTTTTAGTTAATCATTTTATGTATTTTTGAAAAAAAAAAAAAAAACTGGATATTTTTCATTCTTTTTTAATATTACAAAATGTAATGAATCTTACAGAACAAGACCAGGAATATGAATCAAAAAGAAATGAAGCAAATTCTAATTTCATGTTGACTTGAAGAGCTTGTTGTGGTTTATCAGATTTCAGAATTAACTGATTTGACTACATGAGTTTGCAGGTCGAGATTGCCGAGGATAATTTTCGGGCATTTCTCGGGGGCGATGCAGTGGGCGTTGTGTTCCACTAGTCCAGCAGGACACTGGCAACCCGGCACACAGGGTTTAAAGCAGTGAGCTTCGATCACGCCAAGTGGCACGTCTTTATTAAAACACGTCTTAGGGCATGGTGGCCCGCATTCATCAAACACATAACCGCGGTCCAGCGGACAACCCACGGCTGTAGGATAGAGGAGAGAAAGGATGGAGTTATACTAAAGCAGGGCAAATTTGAATTGACTTCCATTTCCCTAAAGATCCCTAATGCATGTACTTTTATGATAAACATTAATATATTTAATTATTGAATGCATATTGAAAATACAGTTCAGAAGGTCAAAAGTTTACAGAACCTGCAAAATGTTAATTATTTTACCAAAATAAGAGGGATCAAACAAACTGCATGTTATCTTTCATTTAATACTGACCTGACTAAGGTATTTCACATAAAAGAAGTTTACATACAGTCCACAAGAGAAAAGTAATAGTTGAATTTATAAAAATGACCCCTTTGAAAAGTTTACATACACGTCATTCCTAATACTGTTACCTGAATGATCCACAACTGGGTTTCTTTTTGTTTAGTGATCGTGAGTCCCTTGTTTGTCCTGAACAGTTAAACTGCCTGCTGTTCTTCAGAAAAATCCTCCAGGTCCCACAAAGTCTGTTTTTTTCAGTATGGATTTGAACCTTTCCAACAATGACTGATTTTGAGACCCATCTTTTCAGAAGGAAACAATGCTTTAAGAGCAGGGGGTGAAAACTTTTGAAAAAAAGGACGATGTGTACATTTTTCTTATTTTGCCTAAATACAGTATTTTTTTTTCAGTTAGCACTGCCCATTAAATGCTACAGAAGATACTAACATGTTTCCTAGAAGATGAAATAATTTAAAATTGTCCTTATGAACCCACTGCTCTTAAGGCATTGTTTTTCCTTCTGGAGCATCAGTGAGCATTTGAACCTTCTGTAATAGTTGCATTAGTTGCATTCAGAGTCCCTCAGTTGTCCTTAGTCTGAAAAAACGGATCTCAAAATCTTACAGTCATTGTTGGAAAGAGTTCAAATACACAAAAATGATAGAAAACCAAAGAATTTGTTGTAATTTGTGGATTACACAGTATTAAGAATCGAGTGTATGTAAACTTTTGAACAGGGTCGTTTTTTTATAAATTCAACTATTATTTTCTCTTATGGACTATATGTAAACGTCTTTTATGTGATAAAAATGCATAAAATGCATTTTGTATGATCCCTCTTATTTTGGTAAAATTATTAACATTTTGCAGATTCTACAACGTGTATGTAAACTTTTGACCTCAACTTTATTTTGTAACATATTTTTATGTATCAATATATAGCCCTACATGGCACATGCATATATTGAGGTTTACCAAAAAAACATAAGAACTAATACATTGTATTATGTTTTGCCGTGTATTCCCATATCTTTTTATTTTTTAATAGTCTACGGAAGACACGTCATTATTCAGCTCAGTTTAGTTCGATGTTAATTCAATTAATTATTCAATAACAGTGTCAATGTTGCATTCTTCATCATGAAACAAATTCAATTTAGCTATAAAGCAGCTCTACAGAAGACAATGAAAAAATGTGTAGTGTATATCTCACTCACCACAGAGTGTTGGCGACCTCCACTGCAGGATAACTCCAGCTTCACGGCACTCAGATGCATAAGCCTCCAACACGTCACACAAACACACGTCCGTATTGGATCCACAGGCACACATATCATACACGCATGAAGCATAGAACATCTCGGGTGGCACCAGCTTATGACAGCGCTCAAACACGGGTGACTTCAGCACTGCACAGCGAGCGTTCGCAGTCTTATGGGCAGAGTAACCTGCTTTATTGCACGGATTAATGTTTATCGCATCAGGACACTGAATACTTGGATTTCCACTGCCCACCTGCAAAGAGATCAAAGTATATATAGTTTAACATTCATTTGAAATACCTTATTAACTAATAACACATGTATGAAGATGTTTTAGCATTTTAACCTTCCAGTTGTTTCCAAACACTGCTTCAGAGTTGGTGATTCGTCCATTGCGTAATTTCATGTCGTCCTGCGGGTAGTTATTGAAGTTGCCGCATAAACCACACATGTGCTTCTTGTAGGTACCAGGAACACTGACTTCCAGATGAGAACGGCCATTCCACAACACCTTACATCACAATTCATATAGAAATATTACAAATTAATGAAAATTATTATGGGCTATCTATATAGATAATCTGGTCGGGGAAGAACTAGATGAGAAATGTTTGAATTCAAACTTAAATCTTTGACTTGTGTGTAGTCGAATCTGAGCACAGCTCTTCTAAAATTTCAAGATTACTGTGGCCTTTTTTTCTCAGGAGATAATCGAATATGAGCGAGAAACTCCTCTAAACATCTTTATTTCCTCTCTATATTATCACATTGATATGGCAGTAAGGCACAATAAAATCTGTTTCTGATGTTTCTTTTCTGTTGGTATGAAAGCCCGTTTCCACCACTGATTAAAAAAAAACTTTTTATCTCACAATTCTGACTTTTTTCTCAAAATTGCGCGATGCAAACTTGTGAGATACATACTCACCAATGCTGACCTTTTTTGTTAGAATTGCACGTTTATATCTCACAGTTCTGACTTTATAATACACAATTTTGAGTTATTAAGTCAGAATTGTGAGATACAAATTCTCAGTTGCAAGAAAAAAACAGCCTTTTTCCCCCCTCAAAACTGGACTTGTGAAAAAAAAAAGTCAGAATGTGTGTTACAAAGCTGCAGTTGCAAGAAAAAAGTCAGAATTTCAAGGTTATATCTTGCAATTCTTACTGTATAAAAAAAGGTCAGAATTGTGAGATGTAAACTCGCAGTTGTGAGAATAAATGTTTTTTTTAATTTTAGGCTTTCATATATAGGGGACTGGATACAGAGTGAATTCATGCAGAGGCTGTACCTTCAGCCCAACATTTGTGTTCAGGAGGATGGTGTTGGTCTTGCGCTCCAGGTAAACATACGGTTCTTTAAGAAACGGCAGAGAGACTTGTTGATAATCAACCTAATGCATTAAAAAAGAAGAAGAAAAATTAGCAATAAGTATAGCTGTGAATATTAAACACAAAATTTTAAGGTAAAATTTGATAATTTATCATTTATCTTAGGGTATCCCAGTTTGGTTTTGATGAAAGTTTAAGTTGATTCAATTTGAGTCAATTAAAAGCTCCTTAATTAAATCACAAAAATATAAAATAAAAATAAAGAAAAACACAAAAAAGACTGACCTGTTTGTCATGTGATACACACATATGTTGTTAAATTATTGAAATATGAACTAATACTTCTAAAAACTAAAAATTTCAGGTCAAAATGGTTTGGCGAACAAAAAAAAGTTGGAAATCCCCCATTTAGCTGATTACATTGGCTGAAATCACTTAAGAAATACATAAGAAAGAAGACAAATCACAAACCATTATGCAAATATGATGTCAGTTCTATTTCGAATAGTGAACATTCATATAAATCAAAATGTTTTTTTAAAGCTTATAAAAAAAAAAATTGTTTACAAAATAACATTTGCATGGTAAGCAATGAAAACTTTAAACAACACTGCAGTACATATTACCTTCACAATCCAGTCCTGAAGCAGATGTACCACAGTATCTCCAATAAACACGGTCACTTCTTTAGTCCAAGACACTCCTTTACGTCCCCGGTCCTCATTAGACACATGAACACTGGAACACAATCACAAGTTTCTGTTTAGACTAAGTACATATGAACAACACTTTTAAAATATCTTTTATGTTGCTAAATTCCATTTTTGGGCAAATTATCTTACTGTTCAAACATTTGATGTTGGTCTCATGCTCATTCATTTGATCAAAAAATACAGTAAAAACAGTAATATTGTGAAATATTATTACAATTTAAAATACCTGTTTTCTATTTGAATATATATTAAAATGTAATTTATTCCTTTGACGCAAAGCTCAATTTTCAGCACCATTATTTCAGTCTTCAGTGTCACAAGATCCTTCAGAAATCATTGAAATATGCTAATTTGCTACTCAAGAAACATTTCTTATTATTATCATCAATGAAAACAGACACGCTGCTTAACATTTTTTTGGAAATTGTGATATTTTTCAGAACAAAAAGTTCAAAAGAAAAACTATTATTTGACAGAACTCAAACTTTTAAACAGTAGTGTAGGGGTGGGTGATATGACCATGATCACAATAGAAGTAATTTTTTGTCAAGGTAGCGATATATCACACAACATATTTATTTTTGCTTTAAATAAGGTCTTTCTGATATAAAAATTTTTGATACCATAGGAATTTCATAATTCTTGTCACCAGTGTCAATATCACAAAAAACTAATACTAATAATACAAAAAAAACAAGCTCACTAAAGACAAGCACATAGTCAGTATTAAAAAAAGAATAAGAAACAAATTAATAGGACAAAAAAAAACTAATAAAATATAATGTATAAAAACACTGCATGTATGTAAATTATATATATATATATATATAATTTTTTTTTTAATTTATATATATGATTTAGTCAAGAACAGCAAGAGATTTTCTCTTTTGTCGTTTGATTAACAAGAATGACAGACAGCAAGAATATTAGACGGCTGTCACTTTAAGAGCTGCCTGGATCTAATATACTGTTACATGTTTTCTTTCTCAGCTGTTTGTTTTCAATTAAGACCTAAATTACTGTGTTTACAAGGATGCCTGCAAAGAAGGACATTTTGACACGTATTAGTCTGTGTGAAATGAGTTCTCTTTAGCTCCTAATTGTGTTTCAATGGCTTAAAATCCCTTGTTTTTAAACCACAGTGCTCAAAAAAGGTGTGACCACAGCACCTGTAACTGCAATAATCCAACATTTCTACCAGTTAATCGTGTCTAGTGGTATATCACCCACCCCTAAGTCTAGACATGAGTGAGGCAATACAGTGAACACCTGAAATCTCCGCCCTCACAGTCCTGAGCCAGAACATATGTGCACGTCCCCTGGAAGTTCACCATCTTTCCATCAAATGTTCTGTAGTGAGGGTCTCCAAACACAATACAGGTGGCAGGGTGAGGAATGCAGTGAGGACAACACATTCCCGGGACCAGAGCTGGTGTTTCATCCTACAAACACACAAAGGTACTATACATTCAACTCAATTGTACTTGAGAGGCACAAAATATCATCACTATTCAAAAATATGTTCACTATTATGTGTCCCTGGACCACAAAAACAGTCATAAGGGTCAATTTGTAAAAACAAAAGCTGAATAAATAAGCTTTCCATTGATGTATGGTTTGTTAGGATAGGAAAATATTTGGCCGAGATACAAGTATTTGAAAATTTGAAATCTCAGGGTGCAAAAAATCTAAATATTGAGAAAATTGCCTTTAAAGTTGTCCAAATGAAGTTCTTAGCAATGCATATTACTAATCAAAATTTAAGCTTTGATATATTTACATGATCTTTACTTAATATCCTAATGAATCAATAGTTTTGACCCATACAATTTATTTTGGCTATTGCTACAAATATACCTGTGCTACTTAAAAAAATGAAAGTTCACTTCCAGAACAAAAATTACAGATAACGTACTCAGCCCCTTGTCATCCAACATGTTCATGTCCTTCTTTCTTCAGTCATAAAGAAATTATGTTCTTTAAGGGAAAACATTTCAGGAGTTTTCTCCATATAGTGGACTTCTATGGTGCCCCGAGTTTGAACTTCTAAAATGCAGTTTAAATGTGCCTACAAACAATCCCAAATGTGGCTGTAAATAATCCCAGCCGAGAATGAAGAGTCTTATCCCGAAACTATCTGTAATTTTTTTAATACAATATATATACTTTTAATCTCAAACCCTCATCTTGTCTTGCTCTGCCTGAACTGTTTTTTCCGGTTCAAGATAGTTAGGGTATGTTGAAAAACTCCCATCTCATTTTCTTCCTCAACTTCAAAAATCATCTTACATTGCTGCAGAAGTACTGACCCAGTGTTTGCAAATCGAACATGCAAAGAAGATCAAACACCCTTAACAAAAAAGGTAAAACGGCGATGTAGAACAATTTTGAAATTGAGGGAAAAAATGAGATTGGAGTTTCTCGATATACCTTAACTGTCTTGAGTTCAGGCAGAGCAAGACAAGACAAGCATTTGAGGTTAAAAAGTATATAAATTGTAATAAAAAAAAATGATGGTTTCACTAGATAAGACCCTTCTTCCTTGACTGGGATCGTTTACAACTGCATTTGGGATCATTTAAAGCTGCAAACTGCATTTTGAAAGTACAAACTCTGAACACCATATGGAGAAAAATCCTAAAACATTTTCCCCAAAAAACATAATTTCTTTATGACTGAAGAAAGAAAGACATAAACAGCTTGCATTATCTGTACATTTTTGATCTAGAACTGAACTTCTCCTTTAAGAATGGTTTTGTTTTCCAGGGTCACATATAGTTAAACCAGTCAAACACTGATTTGTGAGTTTCAGCCCATGTCCTTACTAATATACAGTAAACTCAAAAGTGTATTGTCATCTTACCGAGGCACATGTGAGCATTGGGCATCTCTGGGTTTGGCAGTGCACGTCTCCATACACACAGGTGCAGGATGTACACTCGTCCACTTCCCAGTGGTCATTGTGGTTGTACCGCTGTTTGTCGTACACACACTGTCCATGATCGTCTTTGGAGTAAACCACAGCTATGATGCCTGTGCACTCAGGACAGCACTTCCCAGGGTTTTTCACTTTGATCGATCCATCCGGACAATCAAGAAAAGGACACTCCTGCAGATCACACTCGATATGCCCTTGCTATAACACACACACACAAACACACATTACTTTAAAATGTGCTTCATAATTTTAGATAGGGCTATTGTGAGTATGTTTAATAAAAAATAACATCAAACAGTAATTTTAGTACAAGTTTTAATTTTATAACATGCTTTTATTATTTTATTATGTCTTGTTTTTTCTTTTTTAAATATTTATACAGGGTATCTCGAGGATTTTTAAGCTCAAATCAAAGACTTGCACAAATAAAATGAATACCATATGAGCAGGGTAGGGCAATGTCTAACATATTAAACTGTAAAATGACTGTGAAAAGCATGATTTACAGTTCAGATACAGTTTTTCACAAAAACAAAAAGTATCAATTATTATATTAAGATGTGACAATTTAATTGCCTTGAATTGCAATTTTGTATTTCCTTATACTTTTGTGGATTAATAAAATGCAAAAAAATGAAAATGACTCAATGGTCTTTAAAAGGTCTTAAAATGATCCTAATTTAGAAGACATGCCACATTTCATTTGACATAAATTAAAGGTTGCCATAAGTATGATTTGTTCAATATGTTTCATTGTTGTGAAGCTGAGTCAATGTTTGACTTATATTAGTGTAGAATTTATTATATGAATTAGAAAATTAGAAATAAATATGAACCGGGTAGTGAATAAATGTAACTGAAATTCATTAAATTCGGTTTGCTTTAATCATCTTAAATGAAATAAAAATTATTATATTAAGACCTTTAAGTCAAGTTATGTAACTTTAAAGCTTTTGGTCCATATAGCTGTTCAATATCTGAGTTTGATCTGTTTGTTTGATGTGAGTGGTTCATGTTAAAAAGCATCAAAATAACAATTATTTCAGGAAAATGACTTGAAAGATAAAAAAAGAAAAAGATGGAAAATAATATAAAACATTCAAAACCTGCCAGTTAACCTGCCAGTTAAATGTTAGTTTTCCTCACATTGCAGATGCAGGTGACACATTCGTTCTCCTTGTCTGTCCATCTCTGGCCATTTCGCACACGGGTTTGCTCACCCTCTAATACACACTCTGGGACACACACATACATACAGATAAGCACACATGTACAGCAAGAAGCGACGGTGGATTATTTCTGATAGAGAGACTCTGTACCATCACAGACGGGGCAGCAGGAATCAGGCGGTGTGTGCTGATCGGCCAGAGGACAGCTGAGAGGTGGACAGCCCCGATGGATACACGTCCACGTCAAATCCTACACAAACACATTATCACTCATACATCATATCAACACACATGGCTTTATATAACAGTACTGAGTATGTTTAGATACCTTGCATTGACAGGTAAAACAAGGATCATCAGTGGCCAACACTTCATTACCGATCAGTGTAGCTGTGCAGTTACTGAGGGGCTCTGAAACACAAACCCAAGAATAAAACAACCATCCTTCTTCCCATAACATTTTCCTGTGAATGTTATGGGTCTGGCTTCTGGTCTCATCCGTGTCCAGCTATTTTTAGCTGTGCAAAACAACTTATTTCACTGCTTCACTGCTTCACTGCAAAAAATGCTTTTCTTACTTAGATTTTTTTGTCTTGTTTCCAGCCAAAGATTATTTTGCTTGTTCTAAGCAAAAACTTACTTAATTTTGACTTGTTTTTTTCTGAAAATAATAAAATTTTACTTTTTTTTTTTTTACTTGTCTAGAAAATCCTTCTTGATATAGAAATGTTTAGATATTTTGTCTGGAAACAAGACAAAACAGCTAAGTAAGAAAAGCATTTTTTGCAGTGTTGATATAGCAAATTGTCTTGCCATATTATTTTAATGCATTCTCTTAATTATGGACACACTGGTTTTGTAGTGCAAACAGTTTTACTGTCTACTCATTATTTCCCTATAGTGCATAATGAACCTTAAAAAGGTCTTAAAAGATCTTAATTTGGAAGACATGCCACGTTTAATCTGACGTAAATGAAAGGCTATCGTAAAGCTGAGTGAAAGTTTGACTTATATTAGTGTAGAAAAAACATTTTTAAAATAACATTCACTTAGAAATTAGAAATGTATATGAATAGGGCAGTGAATACATTTTACAGAAACAGATCAAAATGTATAAATCTTAAATGAAATAAAATAGATAAAAATTATTTATTTATAACAATATAAATGATAAAAAAGTATGCAAGCCACTGCACTGAAAAAAAGGTAACTGTGACTTTTTATCTCACAATTCTTACTTTTTTCTCAGAATTGCATTATACAAACTCGCAATTATGACTTTTTTTCTCAGAATTGTAAGATATAAACTACTAATTGCAAGAAAAAGTCAGAATTGTGAGTTTGTATCTCACAAGTCCGACTTGCCAACTTGCCATTGCGAGGTTATATCACACAATTCTGAGTAAAAAAGTTTTCACAGAATTGTAAAATAAAAAGTCACAGTTCCCCTTTTTCACTTTTTATTTAAAGGTGGAAACAGGCTTCAGTAAAAAGGAAATGAAGAAAGGAAGAAAGAAAAACTGAAACTAAACACCGAAACTGATCAGTGTTATTTTAGTATTATTTATATACTATTACATTATTAAAGCAACACTAAGTAACTTTTCCCTCAATGCTCCCTCTACAGGTTAGAAGCGGAATTGTCCATTACCGCTGTCGTAAATAATTTAGCCTACCGTCGTGTCACATGCACGTTATTTGTTTGAAAGGCTATCCAGGAGCGGCTTTGGAAATAACGATGTCCAGTGACAAGGTAGAGTATGACTTTATAAAAGTGTGAAAACCTTTTGTGAAGCCTGCCTTGAAGCAAGTCGCATTTGTAGTATCATTTGAACTACAAATCCGCGACCCGACGACCCAAACTTACATAGTGCTGTTATGGCTGATAGAGGGTCGCAAAGCGAATACGAAAGTGCCGTTTCACCCTGTTATGAGTTGATCAACCACTGACATGAGTTCGGAAACATTATTTTAAGGTAAAAAAAGTTACTTAGTGTTGCTTTAAAGGGGCTATATGTAACTTTCTGAAATTTAAACTCGCGACTGACACCTGTGGCCAAAAAACGGAACTGCTCTTCCTTTCTGCTGGCTCTCGCAGCGCGCGCTCGTACGTACACACTTCACAAGTCATCAGCTGCAAAGAAGTCAACATTATATTTACAGAGGTAAGAACAGTCAAATACATATATTGTTTGAAAAACTAAGTTTGATTGCAATATATATGACTAGCGGTGGTGGCAGAGAGATCTGAAACGTTTAACATGAACGCACTTGACGTCACATCCGCAGACAGCGCGCGAAAAAGCCGACCCGACAGAAAATAGGAAAAATAGGATACAGGCTTATAGGTGCACCCACTGTGAGCTGACAAGGTGTCAGTATGCTCATCAGGAGATGTTTGAGTCATAAATGGTCAAATAAAAAGGCTATTGTTACGTTTATTTTGGGGAAAAAGTTACATATAGCCTAGTCTCAGCCTCAGACGTCACGCCCACGGAACGTTGGCTAAACGTCTGATGCATATGGTACACTTAACTGGAAACACTTCAGGAATGTCGAAGTCGTCATCTGATTAGTTGAATTTGACCGGATTTCCGGAAGACGCGAGTGTCGCGTTTATTTTCGGTCCGCCGGGAAACAAAGCACAGACTGATTTACTCGGCGTTTTGCTAAAATGTGCTTATGCAGACGCCATTGTTGTTATACACATTTGCGACCTTCGCGAACAAATTACTGACTTACTGCTTGTTCTCCCTCTTATTCGTTATCTTTCAATGCTGGTTATTTCAATGACTGACTTGTTGCACGGCAGTCTGTTGTTGTGGGGGCATTTCCACGCACCAAAACGTGACGCTGAACGAAACGAACTGTGATTGGTTGTTTGACATGCCGATCAAACGGTCTTATGGGCGGGACTTGGCCAATGAAAGCTTCCATGAGTTCCAGACCTTCAGCCGTCAGTCTGAAGGTCTGGCTACGCGAGACTACATATAGCCCCTTTAATTAACACTTTATATTAGCAATTATTTTCTATTTCCAGTTTTATTTTTATTTTTTGTGCTTTTGTCATTTTTTTAGTTTTTTAAGTTTATTATGTGTATATTTACTATTTTTTGGTAATATTTCGATTTAGCTTTGTTTTTATTTCAGTTTTAGAAATTATTTTAGTATTTCAACTTGCACTTATTTAACTAATTTTATTAACTAGTTTTATCTATTATTAATATTCAATATCAATTCATTTCAACAAGTTTTAATTCGTAACATTAGTTAATGCATTAGGTATCATTACCTATAATGAACGATACTTTTACAGCATCCAGGTTATTGTTAATTTTTACATATACTAATAAATTTTTTACCATTTCAAGTTGTATAAATTAACATTAATGTATTATAAACAAACATAATTTATAGTCAAAATATGCTTTTGTTCATTTTTAATTTAATACGTGAGAAGAAAGAATCTATAGAGTGATACGTGAGGCTCAAAACTAGCACAGCAATGTAAAACATCTGCTGAAAACAGTGTTCATACTAACGTGCACAGACAGGGCAGCAGGAATCAGAGCCGCTGTATAGGATGTTGTGTTTAGGACAGTCCACCAGACTCGGGCATTGCTTCCTGTAACAGCGTAAGTGCTGTTCCCCGTCTGGCATCACCTACAACACACACACACACACACACACACACCCCGTAAGGCAAGCAAACCAACATATGCACACAACATGTTCTGATGAGCCGTACCTCACAGGTGCAGATCTGACAGGGGTCATCAGAGGGCTGGAAACTCTCTCCAGGGCTGTACACGTGGCCTTTATACACACAGTCTGACAGAAGAAAAACAATCATTTCAAACTACAGACTTTCAAAGCAAAACTATGCATGCACCAAACGGTTTGTAAGGATTGTAGTTGTACCTGCACACACTGGGCAGCATTCGCCTGGCACACTGATCTGGTTTAGACAGGTGGACAGACAGTGGACCTCTGAGCAGGTGGTCACTCCATTCACACACATGCAGGACATGCAGGGACTGCTGGATGCAAACCAGGTACTGCCTTCAAGGTGCTCAATGCCATCATACATACAGCCTGAAAAAGAGAGAGAGTCAGACATATGTGACCCTGGACCACAAAACCAGTCTTAAGTAGCACGGGTATATTTGTAGAAATAGTCAAAAATACATTTTGTTGGTCGAAATTATAGATTTTTCTTTTATGCCGAAAATCATTACGATATTAAAGGAACACTTCACTTTTTTTAGAAATAGGCTCATTCTCCAACTCCCCCCGAGTTAATAAGTTGAGTTTTACCGTTTTGAAATCCATTCAGCCGTTCTCCTGTTCTGGCGATATCACTTTTAGCATAGCTTAGCATAGATCATTGAATCCTATTAGACCAATAGCATCACGTTCAAAAATGACCAAACAGTTTCCATATTTGTCCTATTTAAAACTTGACTCTTCTGTAGTTATATCGTGTACTAAGACCGGTGGAAATGCAAAGCTTCAATTTTCTAGGCTGATAAGATTAGGAACTACACTCCCATTCCGGCGTAATAGTCAAGGAAGTTTGCTGCCGTAATAAGGCCGAAGCAGGAGCAGTAATACCACGCAGCACATGTGCAAATGCTAAACTAGCTGGGAACTCATTTCTGATATTACTCCGCCTGCTTCGGCCATATTACGGCAGCAAACTTCCTTGACTATTACGCCGGAATGGAAGTGTAGTTCCTAATCTTATCAGCCTAGAAACTCGCAGCTTTGCATTTCCACCGGTCTTAGTACACGATATAACTACAGAAGAGTCAAGTTTTAAATACAACAAATATGGAAACTCGTTGTTCATTTTTGAACGCGATGCTATTGGTCTAATAGGATTCAATGATCTATGCTAAGCTATGCTAAAAGTGATATCGCCAGAACAGGAGAACGGCTGAATGGATTTCAAAACGGTAAAAAACAACTTATTAACTCGGGGGGAGTTGGAGAATGAGCCTTTTTCCAAAAAAAGTGGAGTGTTCCTTTAAGTACAGATCATGTTTCATTAAGATATTTTGTAAATCTGTTACCGTAAATGTATCAAAACGTAATTTTTGGTAAGTAATATGCACTGCCAAAACTTCATTTGCACAACTTTAAAGGAGATTTTAGATATAATGCACCCTCAAATTCCTGATTTTCAGGATTTAAAATATTCATTTAAAAAATGCAATAATTATTTCATTTATTACATTTTATAAATTACATGTATTTTACATTTTAATTTATAATAAAATAAATATACAATATATTAAATTTGTTACATTATAATATTTGTTATATTAATTAATAAAATACTCATTCAAAAACAGAATAGTTAATTCATCCTTAAGGTTTTGATGTGACAACAATAAGCACATTATATAGGACTGCAAATAAATATATGTATTTAAAAATTTTAATACATTTAGTTTTTTTATTTAAATGAAACTAAAATAAAACAAAAATTACAGAAACATTTTGAAACTAAAAACTTAAAACAAAAATGATGCCTTGGCAAATATTTATATACTATTATATAATATTTAATATAACTATATAATTATAATAATTGAAATAAAATAAAAAAAAATCTAATTTTTTCATGACTGAAGTATGAAGTGTTCCTTAAAAAATGCATAAATAATTACATGTATTACATTTTTTTAAATAATTATTTTAATTAATACATGTAATTAAGAATGTAATTTATAATAAAATTTTAAAATAATTCTAAAATATATTACATTTGCTCTTTTTTAATAAAGTACTCCTTCAAAAACAAAAACAAAACAAAAATACATATGACTGCAAATATTAACTGAAATTAAGCTAAAATAAAATATTACAAAAATTGTTACTAATAACACTATTTATGTTTTATTTTTCGTTTCAGTTTTAGTAATCTTGGCACTGTAATATTTTATGAATATTATATAATAATATATAATTACATTCATATAATTACTCAATGCTAAAACTAACATTCATATGACCACCAAGAGTTTACCATATCATAAACGATCATGATGAATGTAATTTGTACAGTGACAGTTTACAGCAGGTACAGCAGCAAAAGCAGCCTGTTTAAGTGAAGGGGTCACAGAAAGGTTGGGAAATTATCATGAAAAACTAAACTGGTGCAAAAAAGCTGATTAAGACTATAAGTGGATTTTAAGATAAAAATAAAATTCTCTATGGCTTCTTTAACAAAGTGTCTATACCTCTGCAGCGGGGACAGCAGGAGCCAGGATCAGTCACCTGATGCATGCAGGTCAGTTTAGGACACTCAGGACCCCCACAGCTCATCTCGCCATCCTGAACACACATATTTGTAAACAGTGAGCCTTTCTATCAGTCAAATCTCCTGTGTGAGATAGCAGGATGTTGAAGATGTGATGAAAAGGCTGATTTTGTGTGTTGTGTGTCTTACCACACAGGTGCATTTGAAGCAGGGGTCAGTGGGGAGGGTCAAGCTCTGTCCTTCTAAATACTCCTTGCCTTGCTGAAGACACACTGCATGGCCAAAGAGATCACAGATCAAACTCAGATTAGATGCAGACACAATCATCACAAAAACACAAACTCACATAATTTCTAAGAAACATGGACGTCTTTTCCAGAGCCTAGTGAGCTCAGCTGATCTCAATCTCAGAGTTGTGCAAAGAGTAAAAGTAATGTCTTTGTGTATAAATTAGGGCTGTCAGTCGATTAAAATTTTTTATCATCTAATTAATTACATGATGTGTCAATTAATTAATCTAATTAATAGCAAAATAAATTTGTAAAAATACCCGCAAAAGCTATTTTTGTGTTAAATGAGAAAGTATCAAGTAGACATTACAAATTGAAGCTTTCTTTTATTTAACATAGTATTTATTATACATAAACATTTAAGCTGCAATGGCCTAACATAAACATCTCAGTGTTTTTGTTCATACAATGAGAGTCATTGGTAACCAAAACAGCTTCAAAATAACTTATTTTATGTTCCACAAAAGAAATGACTTTGCAATTACATGAGGGTGAGTAAATGATGACAGAATTAATTTTTTTAGGTAAACTATCCCTTTAATGTTTTTATTATTAGTATTATTATTATATTATTATTAGCCCATTATTTAATGAATAATGATACTCTTAATAAGAAACTAAATCTGCCAGCAGGTGGCAGCTGATTCATTCAGGAAATTAAATAAATGCCTCTGTTTATGAATGGACCTTCTAATCATTGATTCACATGAAATAAAATGTCTGATTAATTACGGATCTAAACACAACTGTGTTACTCGGAGATGTGCAACAACTCAGAATATGTTCTCTGCAAAATTGAGCAAAAATATAATACTGTGTTTAAAATAGAACACCAATATTAACTTCTTATTTAAACTTGTGATATTTGGGACAAAATCAGCATTCATGAAATACTGCTCTCCCTGCTCGTATGATATGGCTGATCATATGGTATAAACATGAGACAAAAACTCATTCAGGGACATTTTGTCGAATTTTACACTTGAATAGTAGGGCATAACTGCATTTAAAGAGACTGCCCTGAATCATATTTTTTCAACAGTCAACTATACGAAATAAAAGATGATGTACAGGTCAGGTTTGAATCGTGTTTTTTTTTTTTTTATATAATTAATGAATTAACACGTTGAACTGACAGCCCTAGTATAAATATATAAGATACACTCTTTCTGCGTATATTTTTGCACATACTGAATAAAAACACACGTAGAATATAGGACTACTAGTGTAAAACTTCTTCGTATTTTATATATACTGTAAACCAGTGGCGATTTCTTTAAGACTGCAAGGGAAGCTCAGCTTCCCCTATAATGTCACAAAATTAATGGTCAAATTACGTACTATTGTATTAACATTTTATTGACTAAAAATGCGTTAGAAAACGTTCATCTCAAAGACGAATTCGTTCAGAATCAGTTAGATATAGCAGGTCGGCTGACTTGATTTTCTTCTCATACATTCCCGTAGCGTCACAGTGCATTTCCCCATTGAAGCCCAGCGTCCATTGACTTCAATGGGGCTGCTTTGAACGTTTTTTTTCAGTGCTTTGAAACTAGACGGTCATTGGACAAACGCTGCGATTATGTCCCGCCCACGGACGCTCAGCGTCTCTGGGGGTGAATGAGGAGTGGGCTGGCCTGGACGCTGAGCTTCTGCGTGATGATTGGAGGGTCTGTCGAAAGATTGCATCTCCTTTTGACTGACAGCGATTTTGTCCTATAAGGAATCGCTGAAGCTATTCGTTCGCGCTCTCTGCGGCCGCTCAGTCCCATCGTGGATTTCTCAAGTTCAGTCGAAATAAAAACTGCTGCAACCTATTTCTTTATATTTGCTTGGCGAAATTGCTTGATTTTCATCATACATTTCACACAATTATACACCACATTCCTTGTTTCACTTTTACAGAGTTTAATATTTTTTTAGATCATTCATTCATATGAAACTGCACACGAAAAGTCACTGGAAAAGACGCCTAGTTGGTACGACAGGGTCACAGACCATTTTCTTGAAAAGGAACGTAGGGCAGAATTTACTTTTAAATAAATAGACAATTTTATGATGTAGACCGAAAATGAGCTTCCCCTATTTGACAGACCAGTAGCCGCCACTGCTGTAAACGGAACAATTGCAACATAACAAAAGTATAAAAGTGTAGACACACACTGACCTCTGCACTGTGGGCAGCATTGTCCCGGCGGGGTGATGGGGTTATGGCAGGAAACCGTGGGACAGGTGACCGGTCTGCACCTAACAGAGCCGCTCTGACACACACAGCGCTTGCAGGGGTCTGAGGGGGCATAGAACGTCTGTGTGTTTCCGTATATCTGCCCTTCAAACAGACAGCGGTCACACACCGGACAGCAGTCCCTAGCGTCCCCCGGATGAGTGCACTGCTGAGGACACTGCCTCCTCTCACATGACAGAGCTCCGTTCTGAAAAACATACACATTACGCTTAAAAATGATGTACTGTAGTGCAGTGGTTGTATCAGATGGTAACGCCATGATATTTTGGTATAACCTTACTATATTCATGATGGTAAATCATGGAAAATGCTTGAAAATATGATATTACAATGCCATTTTGATTTTTGATTTTATTGCATTTTATTATTTTTGTAACTTTTACTTTTTTAATATTTTTATTATTTCATTATTTTATCGTTAAAAGTGGTTTAGTTAGAGTTATGTCTTGACAAATGCTGTACAGTATTGGTATCTGTTAGTATTACTGTACTATTATATTTTGATATACAGTATAGTAACAGTTTGAACACCATATTTATGTACAATAAAATTTACATAATATTAAAGAGACAACACAATAGAACATAGTACATGCCCAAAAACATGGCATTAATAAATGGTATTTTTATTTTATAGCACTGTATTTTATTTTTTATTTTATATTTCATTATAAATGATTTTATTTTATATTTTGTTTTATTTTGTTATTATATATTTTATTTTAGATTTTTAGTGTTGACAATGGGGAAAACATGGTA
>NC_133371.1:40933594-41060874 GCF_049309525.1 Garra rufa | reverse complement strand
GCAAGTCCTGCATTTGTCTAACGGATGAGGAAATTCCATTCCATTTGGATAGTCATTACCTGCATATCTACATCCTGAAGGAAAGGCAGAGAAGCTTTGTAATGTTAGTGACTGGTTTGCATATACACATAGGAAAGAGCTTCCACATTCTTTTAGCTTAGTACTATTATTTGTGTCTATTTTTATCTATTTATATTTATTTACGGTCAGAATGTTGGCAACCGAACAGTTTCATTTCCCATAATTTCCAGTGTAGGGACAAAAAACATACTTGAAGTCAGAAGGAACCGAAACTGTTTGGTAAACAACATTCTTCAGAATATCTTTTATTATGTTTCACAAAAGAGGGAAAATCATACAGGTCTGGAATAACATGAGCATGAGTAAATGATTACAGAATTAAAATTTTGGGGTGTACTATCCCTTTAAGAGGTTTTCAGACTACCTGCAATCTTAAAAATAAAGGTTTCAAAATGGTGTTTTTGCAGTGATGCCATTAAAAAAACATTTTTGGTTCTCCACAGAACCTTTCAGTGAACAGTTCCTGAAAGAACCATTCTGAAGATCATTTAAAAAATCTAAACTATAAAGAAACTTTTTTGCATTTGGAAGGTTCCATGGATGTTCAAGGTTCATAATACACTCTTAAAAAAGAAGGTGCTTCACGATACCATAGAAGAACCTTTTTGTCTAAATGGTTCCATAAAGAACCTTAAATATCTGAATAACCAAAAGGTTCTTTGTGGCAAACGAAGGTTCTTCAGATTACAAAAAGGTAAGAAAGATGGTTCTTGAAAGAACCTTTGACTGAATGGTTCTTTTTGGAACCAAAAATGGTTCTTCTGTGGCATCGCTTCAAGAACCTTTTAAAACACCTTTATTTTTAAGAGTGTGATGTGACAAAAATGCCCTCAAAAAACAAAATATGGGGCAAATGTGCCTCTAATAAATTACTATTCTATATTCTAGGCTTAGTTATACATTTTATTTTCTAAATATTTTTATTAAGACATAGATTAGATTGAGACATAGATTATGTAATTGTAAAAGTGTTCAGGAAAAATACACCCTAATAAAGGTAAAAACTGAAAATGAATACAAACTGAGCTTGATGCTTATGACTCTCACCATTGCAGTTGTTTTGGCAGCACGTGCCCGGCTGGGGATTGTTACAGTTTGGCCTCGGACACTCACGATTCCCACAGTTCACATGTCCTTCATTGCAAACACAATCCTCACATGGATTCGAAGGATTTGGAAATGCATCTCCATTAGCAATGATGCGGTTGTCATATTCACATGTACTCACTTGAGAAAGAACAAAACAACAAAGGGGAGACAATAACTGTTAGTGTGCACAAGATGGAGTTACCTTAGGATAGTTAGTGAACATGTACCTGGACACCGGGGACAGCACTCTCCAGGAGGAGTGTATGCATTAGCACACGTCGGTTGGGAACATGATGCTGAATCACAGCTTATTCGGCCATTCTACACACACACACACACACACACACACACACACACACACACACTCATGTATATAAATTAGCTGATAATTACGACAGTACTTTTAAAAAAAAAATTTTTACTGAAGGGTCATGTGACACTGAAGACTGGAGTAATGATGCTGAAAATTCAGCTTTGCATCACAGGAATAAATCACATTATAAAATACATTACAATAGAAAATTGTTATTTAAAACTGCAAAAATATTTACTAATATTACAGTTTTTATTGTATTTTTAATTGAATAAATGTAGCTTTGGTGAGTGTAAGAGTGTAAAACATTTAAAAATCATATTCAGTTTACAAACTTTTAACAAGATCTGTAATGAACAGCACATTTTCCCCAAAATGTTGAAAACACTGAAACATTGAAATAGTTTCTTATACAAACCATGAACCCCATTCAAACCTGGTATTAAACATTGATAAAATGTCAGATCTAGTATTTCAAATTGCATGTACCTGACAGGTGCAAGTCATACAGGGATCATCCGGGTCCTTGAACGTTTGGCCGTTTTCATACATGCGCTGCTTGTACGGGCATTGTCCACAGGAGTCACCACAGCACTCGCCACCTGTCATAAAATTATCAACATCCAAACAACATGCTGGATTTAACTGTCACTAATGTTAGTCTAAGCAGCCACTGTTTCATCCTCTTAGCTTGAATATTCTGCATCTCTGTTCCAAACCCTAGTTAGATGCCTACCTAGACAGAAATTGTAAGCACTAAGGGAACATTCCAGATGTAAAGTGTTTTGAAACAGTATGTAAAATTTTACTATACCTATTTTAGTCAGTTCTGATAATAGGATACATTTTATACATTTTCAAATATTATTTTCAAAATACTTCAAAATATACAAATTAAGCTTGTATAGATATTAAAAGATAAGTTCACTTCTAGAACAAAAATTTCAGAATTTGTTTTCCTCCAAATAGGAGGAATTTTCTCCAAATAGTGGACTTCAGTGGTGCCCCCGAGTTTGAACATTCAAAAAAACATCATCCAAAATGTCATGTCTTTCTTTCTTCTGTCATAAAGAAATTATGTTTATTGAGGAAAACATTTCAAGAATTTTCTCCATATAGTGGACTTCAATGGTGCCCCCGAGTTTGAACGTCCAAAATGCAGTTTAAATGCATCTTCAAAAAGCTCTAAATACAAAGAGAGCATATACTTTTTTTTAACCTCAATTGCTCGTCTTGTCTAGCACTGCCATGCGCATGCGTACTCTATGTAATCCGGGTCAATACAGTTAGGGTAGGTCGAAAAACTCCCATTTCATTTTCTCCTCCAACTTCAAAATCGTCTTTCATTGCTGTTTTACTTTTTTTGTAAAGGGCGTTTGACCTCTTTTGCATGTTCACTTTGTAAACACTGGGTCGGTACTTCTGCAGCAAGGTAGGACAATTTTGAAGTTAGAGAAAATGAGATGGGAGTTTTTCAACCTACCCTAACTGTGCTAGACAAGATAAGCGTTTCAGTTTAAAAAGTATATACATTTGTATTTTTTCTTTGAAAATGATAGATCGTTCAGTTTCATTCCTCCTGACCGCCAGAGGCGGTGCTTAGCACTAGTGGATAATCGCTGCGCCAGCTAGATAGGTCGAGAAGAAATACCAACAAAGTCATGTAATGACGTAAACCGAGATGCAAGGATATAAACCACAGCAGCTCGGCACCCAGCCTCTTTCGCTTTCTCGCTTATGATAGGTTGTTGATTAGCACTGTTCCATGCAGCTTACTGAGTTGCGAGGACTCGCCCTCCTAAGCTGTGACAGCGCGTTCTGCACTATCATCGGATATTTTGGATCCTTTTTTCTTCATTTACGTGAGTATACATTTACATTTGATTGTGGTGTCGGCGATACAGTGTGCTTCACGGTACTATCCGGTGGCTGGTTTCGACCGCACTTAGGTAGCGTTTTCCCGCTGACCTATAACGTTATATATTTGAATTGTCGCGTATTTGTCGTCGTACAAGCTTTCATTTGCCCTGCGGTTCTATCCGAAGGCAACTCTGATATTCAAGTGGGATTCCTCTCACTTAATCTTTCGGTTCTATCCAAAGATATTATCAAGGCCTGATCTCCTGTGCGTGTATTTGATCAGTTTTGAGTTCCTACGGTGCTACCGAGGACCTGTTTTTGACTGAGTCATGGCTCACAGCTCTCATATCGCCATCTCTCCACCGAGCTTCAAACTGTGACCAAACACACTACTTCCCGATGACGGACACGATCGTTGCGCATCGTGCTTGGGGATTCAGCATCTGAAAGAAGCATTGACTGACCCGTGTTTGAATTGCGCTATGCTGCCGCTATCAGAAAGACAGTTTCGTCTGGCAGAGCTAGATCCTAACTCGTCTACTAGCCTTGCACAGTCGCATTCAGTGCCACGGCGTGCTCAAAAACGTTGCGCATCAGCGGCTGCTGGTGCTCCGCCGACTAAAAAGAAATCTTCACCGGAGACAGAAACTTCGCTGTCGAAGACTGTTGCTACTCTCTCCTCAGAGATGGCAGAGTTGAAACGTCTTCTTCAGTCATTACAACCCCCGGTATTAGCCGCGCCTATTGAGGACGCTTCAATGAACGAGTTTGATTTCCAACCTCCAGATACTGTCGATTTAGACGTTCTATCCATAAATGCATCTAAATGAACATTTCCTTGATGAAGCGTTGGTGGAACCTGTCATACAGTCTGCCCCCCCACAGGATGTTCTCTCCGGCCTGTCTGCTGCTGGTGGTTCAAGCGGTGGGTCTGTACATTCATCTAGTGCAGACCAGTCTTCTCCTGATGACATTCTTTCGATTCTGCAGATGGAAGTGGCTCGTTTGGGTCTTGATAACTGTGTTCAGCCTGCTCAAACTAATGTGTTCTTTAAACAAAATGCTGATAATACATTTGCTATGCCTCCATGCAAGGACTTTGTGACTGAATTCTCCAATGCGTTAACAGGCTCCAATTTGCCTAAGAGGAGGTCAAAGACAGCCCGCATTCTTGCATCAATGGCTGAGGCTGACTCTATTGGAGTTGGTCGGGCACCTGAAATTGAACAGCCGGTGGCAGCTTTGGTGGTATCACCAGATGAAGCGCTTTGAGGTAATGTCCACTGCCCAAGCGCCCAATGTAATCGTACTGACACGTTATTGAAAAGAGCATACGAGTCTGTAGCTTACATAACTCGGGCAGAGAATACAATTTGCCAGCTGCTGCTTGCCTGTAACACCACATTAGAGTCTATGAATGTTGACCCCTCTGTATCTCAGTTCTTACAGACTGCCCTATTGACTATAGGTCATGTGACGCGTGAACTTGGGACGCTTTCGGCAACCCTTCTAACAGCCCGACGCCAGGTATGGCTCGCTCAGGCAAGGTTGTCTGAAGATTGTAAGAAGATGCTGAGGGAACTTCCAATTGTGCCGGGACATCTTTTTGGCTCCAATATTTCTGAACTATTAGAAAAGAGAATGAAGTTGTCAGAGGCCACCCGTCAGTTAACCTAGGCCCCATGGGCTCCTTCTTTTAGGATGCCATTGACGCCAGCTCACCCACGCTACTCAAGCTTAGAGCAGCGGATGCGTCATCATGGTGGTCCTCAACTTCAGACGTCACAGCGACACAGAGTGACCGAAGAGGCTCAGTCACGTCGCCCTTTTCCCCGTCACCATCAAGGGGGGCCATGTCATCGTCCCCCCACAGGTTCAAAGGGCAGAAACCAGAAACCCTGAAGTTTTGGGGCTGGCAGTCGGTCGTTTCACTGCACAACATCTACATTACTGGGAAACATCAACATCCGATCCCTGGGTTCTGACGACTCTGAACAGGGGATACACATTGCAGTTCCGACGCCGGCCTCCAAAGTTTTCAGGAATTCTTCCAACAGTCGTCAAAGATGCAACCAGTTCAATGGCCCTTTCCATGGAAATTTGTTCGCTGTTGTTGAAGGAAGCCATAGAAAAAGTTCCCCCTCTCAGACAGAGGGACGGTTTTTACTCAACGTACTTCCTGATTCCAAAAAAGGATGGTGGGTTCCGACCAATTCTGGATCTTCGACGCCTCAATGTGTTTCTAAAGGGTCTTCATTTTCGGATGTTACACACAGTCGACGTTCTTCGGTCTGTGATGAAAGGAGACTGGTTTGTAAGTGTGGACTTGAGGGATGCTTACTTCCATGTTCCTATTGCTCCCCACCACAGGAAGTTCCTAAGATTCAGTTTTCTGGGTCAAGTCCATCAGTTCCGAGTCCTGCCATTCAGTCTGTCTCTTGCTCCTCGTGTTTTTACGAGGTGTGTGAGTGCAGCTCTATCTCCTCTTTGGTCCAAGGGCATGAGGATTCTGCCTTACTTGGACGATTGGCTACTCTGCGCCCCAACGAGATTGCATGCTCTACGCGATACTAGGATTGTTCTGGAGCATATGCAGAAGCTAGGCCTTACTGTGAACGAGACAAAGAGTCATTTGGTTCCAGAGCAGACCATAACCTTTATAGGAATGACACTCAATTCTGTCACAATGTCTGCCACACTGTCTCACACTCGGACCGTCAGTATTCTTCAGTTGTTGACTCGTTTCCATCTGAGGGCAAAGATACCTTATGGTGTTCTTTTACAACTGATGGGGATGTTAGCGGCCGCCACATCCGTGATTTCCTTAGGGTTACTTCACCTCAGGCCTCTTCAGAGGTGGAGCAACAGCTTAAGGCTAGATTCAACAAGGCATCACCGTCGCATGATTGTTGTTTCTTTCGTTTGTGTCAGAGCACTGAAACCCTGGAGACGGGTGACATTTCTGAGGGCTGGAGTGTCACTAGGAGTGGTACCTTCTCGTCGGGAAGTGATCACAATCGATGCTTCACTAACAGAATGCGGGGCAATGTGGAACCAGAGGGGGATTGGAGGCCACTGGTCAACAAAGGAGGCTTTCAAACATATCAATGTTCTGGAACTGAAGGCAGTGTATCTAGCGCTACAACACTTTTTGCCAAATCTGTTAGGCCGCCATATACTAATCTGGTCCGACAACAAGTGCACAGTCTTTCATTTGAATCACCAGGGCAGCAACCGGTCTCCCGGACTGGCTTCATTAAAAGCAGTTTATCTTCCAGGCTCGGACAATCAAGTGGCGGATGCTCTGTCCAGGGATCTGCTGCTTCCGGGTGAATGGAGGCTTCACCCGGATGTGGTGCAGCTGATTTGGCAACGGTTCGGCAAGGCAGAGGTCGATCTGTTTTCCTCGGAGCTAACCACGCATTGCCGTTGGTGGTTTGTGAGGACAGAGGCATCCAGCCCGCTGGGACAGGATGCGTTGGCTCATGAATGGCCGAACTGCCTATTGTAGGCATTCCCTCCTTTTTCACTTTTATGGGAGACCCTACACAGAGAACTCCTGTCCAAACACAGGGTGCTTTTAGTGGCACCTCGTTGGCCAGCAAGGCCATAGTTTCCCCTTCTTCTGAGTCTGCTACAGGGCGAACCGTGGCAGCTTCCCATCAGACACGACCTCCTTTCTCAGCTGAACGGCCGTGTTTGGCACCCAGATCCTGCTTGTCTTCAGCTTTGGGTTTGGCCAGTGGGTCCACTTCTCACTTAACTGACTGTGAGCCAGCAGTGTTGAACACTTTTGGTAACACTAGGGCTCCTTCAACACGACAGCTTTATGCGGCTCGTTGGAGGATTTTTTCATCTTGGTGTGGGGATCAAGGACTTGACCCAGTTCATTGTACTGTGCCAAAAGTATTGAGTTTTTTACAGCATCTCTTGGATGACAACAAGGCGGCTTCTACCATAAAAGTTTATGTTGCTGCCATCTCTACTTATCATACCCCGGTCGATGGTGCATCCTTGGGGTCTCACAACCTTGTATGTAGTCTTCTGAAGGGAGCAAGGCGTTTAAAGCCTCTTCGTTCTACTCCCTTTCCTGTTTGGGACTTGCCGCTTGTTCTAGAGTTTCTTTGTACACCACAGTTTGAACCATTGGAGGTTGTGGATATTAAGTTTCTGTCCTTGAAAGTGTCTTTTCTGTTAGCCATTGCTTCTGCTAAACGTGTTGGTGAGCTTCATGCCCTGTCAGTGAGTCAGTCGTGCTTACGCTGGTTACCAGAGGATTCTGGGGTCATTCTTCGGCCTAATCCAGCCTTCCTTCCTAAGGTCTTGTCACCTCAATTTGTAAACCAGTCTATTCATCTGGCTGCATTTCAATCTGCTCATTCTCCCTCCGATGCAGGTGGGGGGAGGTCTCATCTGCTGTGTCCTGTACGGGCTTTGAGGGCCTATGTGAAGTCTTCTGCTTATTTCAGACGAACAGATCAGTTATTCGTCTGTTATGGTGAGGTACGCAAAGGCGCTCCTTTGTCTAAGCAAAGGTTAGCACGCTGGATTGTAGAGGTGATAAAGTTAGCGTATTGCCATTCTAACCAACCTTTACCAGTGGGTGTTACTTGTCACTCTACTAGGGCTGTCTCTTCATCTTGGGCCACTTTACGGGGAATTTCCTTGGCGGAGGTCTGTGCAGCTGCTACCTGGTCCTCTCCATGTACGTTTGGAAGATTCTACAAGGTCAACGTGGCTGCTTCCCATGATGTGAGTTCTGCAGTCCTTCTGGAGCATCTTTGATGCAGGTGGGTGGCATTCCTCATGACTGTGTTGGTACGTGTCATCCACTAGTGCTAAGCACCGCCTCTGGCAGTCAGGAGGAATGAAACAGAATGCTAGTTATGTATGTAATTGTGGTTCTGTGAATTCCGAATGACCGCCAGAGTTCTTCGTCATTCGGAATGCGCGAGAAAGCATTCCGAGGCCGGGGGCCGAGCTGCTGTGGTTTATATCCTTGCATCTCGGTCTATGTCATTACATGACTTTGTTGGTATTTCTTCTCGACCTATCTAGCTGGCGCAGCGATTATCCACTAGTGCTAAGCACCGCCTCTGGCGGTCATCCGGAATTCACAGAACCACAGTTACATACGTAAGACCCTACTTCCTCAGCTGGGAGAGATCTTTTTCAGAGCCCTTTAAAGCTGTATTTAAACTGAATTTTGGAAGTTCAAACTCGGGAGCACCATTGAAGTCCACTATAGGGAGAATTCCTGAAATGTTTTCTTCAAAAAACATAATTTCTTTACGACTGAAGAAAGAAAGACATGAACATCTTGGATGACAACGGGTCAGTATATTATATGCCAATTTTTGTTCTGGAAGTGAAGTAATCATTTAAAACAAATGTACATACACATATTTTCCATAAGCTTATATATATTTTTTGATATGCTTTTACTGTATATTTTTGTGATATTAACAGCACCAACTCAGTAGCTTAGCAAAACAAACTAACATCAAACTCTAAAGTGTTTTTCTCAGAGTGATTCTAATCAATCAGGATTTGGCTAGGATGCTGCCAGACAAGGTCTTTCACATTTTCTTTCTCTTACCTGTCGGGTTTGGGCAGGGCACAGGGTTCGGCGGTGGACAGTCGTTACTACATGTCACCTGTCCATTCACACAAGAACATCTTCGGCCTGCATCAGTCCACGTGGCTCCTTCCTCTTGCTGAACCCCATTCCACAGACATCCTACTCACATGGACACAGAATGAACACATATATACTACCGTTTTCACAACACGTCATCAATAGGCCACATTGGCAGCACTGAACGTAAACAATGCCACTGAACCAGACAGAACTTGCAAATTTAGCTGATTATTGCTGCTGAAAATGGTCATTTATTGTCATGTTTTGGGCTATACTAATCGGACTGGGAAAAACATTTGGAGTACTATAAACATGTTTGGGTGTAACTAGTTACTAATTAACAGTGTTGGGTGTAACGCGTTACTGTAATAATATTACTTTTTTCAGTAACTAGTAGTGTAAGGCATTACTCGTCTGAAAATTGTAATATTATTACAGTTTTCCCGAGCTAGTTACTTGCGTTACATTTGCCAGTAGCACCTTCATCACACACAAGGCACACGACAACACAGAGAACAGAAGGGAAGGGGAGGGGGGCGTGAATGGAACAGTGATTGGTCTGGGTTTGGCACGAGGTATCATTAAATTACCATCACCGATTGGTCGACACCCGGCAGCCAGCAGCAGAGCGGCACTTGCAAACAGAGACCTGCAAACCCGCGGGACCCAACGCAACAGAGTGCGGCGCGGGACAAAACTTGATGGACAAGTGCGTGTGCTGGTGCGGGCGGGTAGAGACTAGTGTGTGTGTGGATCCGGGATGCGGGAAAATGAAATGATTCGCGGGACTCCCGCAATATAGAAATATCTAAACATAAAATATCTAAAAAAAAAATGTTATTCATCTATTGCACAAAAGCAGCAAGAACAACATATATGATTAGTAAGAGCAAGAATAGGCAGTTTCGATTTAAAACTTGTTTGCAGCATGAGCAATGTAGCCATCTGCTGATTTTTGGAACGCATCGCCAATCAATGGTGTTTAAGATAGAATTCACTCACTGCTCAAAAGTTTTGAACAGTGCTGAATATTGCGTGCTTACGAATCACAACACACGTAGACCTTTATGAAAGATTAATTGTGCATAATATCCATTGTGTTATAAGAGCTTTATGAGATCGCGTATGCACTGGATGCACGCAGTAGGTCATGCTTTTTTGTTTAGAATAACAGTTTTTTGTGTAAGAAAAAAAAATGTAACTAGTAATATAACTAGTAATATAACTAGTTACTTTCTCCAGGGAGTAATAAAGTAAAGTAAGGCATTACTATTTTTGAGAGTAATATGTAATATGTAATATATTACTTTTTTGAGTAACTAACCCCAACACTGCTAATTAAGAAAATTACATAAATACTGTTCGTGTTCAGTTTCTTGCACAGACCGATTGTTTGGTGTGTTAAGACCTCAATGTATCGTCACAAGCCGCAGGGTTTAATTTGGTTTTATCTGTCTATGTTTTTTTGACTCTCAAAGTCTTGGATCCCATTCACATTCAGTTTTAGCCATTATATGACTGACAGACTGCAATGGTTTGAGTTAAAAATCTTTGTTTGTGTTCTACTGAAGAAACAAAGTCACCTACATCTTGGATGTCCTGGGGGTAAGCAGATAAACATCAAATTTTCATTTTTGGGTGAACTATCCTTTTAAGATTTGTCTATAAAATATTTTTCTGTGGTGATAGTTCACTTTTAAAGGTCCACTGAAGTGCCTTGAAACACGCAGCGTTATTCTATGTGGTGACGTACTTTTAACTGAAACAAAACATATCGCCCAGCCCCGCCCACTAATTTTGAATAGCCAATAGCGTTCCATTAATATCTGCTTGGGCAAGAGCCGTTGAGCTCGGTAAAGCCGCATTTGTAAGCTTATGACAGCCACAGACTAATAAATTACCGCACAGATTCAATATGAAACTTGCTGAAACGAAATAGTGATCATAATCAAGCTGAGGCTGTGTAATTTAATACATGCCGTCCGTACATATGAGCGCATATGATCTGCTCCGGGTTAATGCGTCTCTGTGTAGGGGGCGGGACATTACGGACTCTAGAGAGCATTTGAATGGACAGAACGTTTGATGAGAAACTGAAGTGCACGGTGATATCATCCAAATCCTTGATTCATATTGGCGGAAGTGACGAGACTGTAAGTTTTGAATGCCCATATCTTGTAAAAGCGAATTTTGTCTTTGTTTTTCAGCACACTAGCTTATAGATAACCTTAAGGCTAATATATTCATACTAAAAGCCAAAAAACTTTAATTTTGATTTCAGGGGGACTTTAAGGGAGTTAAGGTGTTAAGTGTGTAGTTCAACTGGTTAATTTATTCCCTTTTTGTAATGATTTGTCCGCCCTGCAGGGGTCATAAGTGTTTTGTTTTCTGTGTTTGTGATCCCCTACACCTGTGGACTGTCCAAGCATAGCTATAAAAAGTCTTGTTGCCACATTGGAGCCCAGTTGTTTTCGCAACTATTTTCCTCCCCATCTTATGTTATGTTATATAACCAAAGCCCTTTGGGGTTGACCCTCTTATATGTTATGGCTGTGACCATAATAGTATTTCCATTAGTAATGATGTGGTTATCATATTCACAGTCTTAAAAAGAAAACAAACAACAAGAGGTGATTGTTAATATGCACAACTAAGATCAAGTTATCTGAGTTTAGTGAGTGAACATGTACCTGGACACCGGGGACAGCACTCTCCAGGAGGAGTGTATGCATTAGCACAAGTCGGCGCCAAACATCCTGCTAAACTGCATAATGTCTGACCATCCTACACATACATACACAGACACATTCATGTATACAAACTGGCTGATAAAACTGAGAGTATTTGTTAAAATTTGTAAACATTACTTTTTAAAAATGTTTTTAATCGGCATATTAGAATGATTTCTGAAGGAGCATGTTGACGCTAAAGACTGGAGTAATGATACTGAAAATGCAGCTTTGCATCACAGAGATAAATTACATTATAAAATGTACTGCAATAGAAAATAATGTCAAATTGTAATAATGTTTACTAATATTACTGTTTTACTGTATTTTTAATTAAATAAATTCTGCCTTGGTGAGTGTAAGAGACTTAATTAAAATCATTTCAAATTCAAACTTATAACAAGAACTGTAAAACATTTTCCCGAAAATGTTAAACATTTAACAAACACTGAAACATTTAAATAGTTGCTCACACTTGCTCATACAAAACATGAACCCCTTTCAAGTCTGGTATGAAGCATTCACATAATATCAAATCTAGGATTACCAATTGCACATATCCAACAGGTGCACATTAACCAGGGATCAGCCGGGTCTTTGAGCTGTTTTCATACCAGCACTGCTGTACTGGCACTTACTGGCATTTAATAAACACTGAAACATTTAAATTGTTGGCTCATGCTTGCTCATACAGACCCAGAACCCTGTTCAAGTCTGGTAATATACATTCATAAAATGTTAAATCTAGGATTTCCAATTGCACATACCCGACAGGTGCACGTCGTACAGGCATCATCCGGGTCCTTGAACGTTCGGCCGTTTTCATACCAGCGCTGATTGTACTGGCAGCGCCCGTCATCTGTCATACAATCATTAACATCCAAACAACTTACTGGATTGAACTGTGACTAGGCATGTGATGGTATCAAATTTTCATGTTGCGATAATTGCTTTTATCATAAATCTTTTATCATATATCACAATATTGAAAAAAGTTGCAAACAGTGTTAACAATATACCTTTGAAAACAGATTAAAGTGGAAAATAACTATTATTTAACCTTAGTTAATGCATTACAACTAAAAATAAGCAATATTTGTTTTTTTCTGCCAAAAAAAAACACCTGTTAGTTCATGTTAGGTTGGGTCTATTAAATAATACAGTTACAACTTTTGATTTTAATAACATGTGATTAAAATCAAAAGTTTGAACTGTATTATCATGAACGTGCATGATATTGTTATCATGGGCACCTTAAAATACTGTGAATATCATGCACGTTCATTATCATGATATATCACATTACCTAATACTGGCACATATCTAACTGTGACTAATGTTAGTCTAAGCAGCCCTGAATATTCTGCAGCTCTGTTCCAAACCCTAGTGAGATGCCAAAGTAGACAGCAAGTGTAAGCATTATGGGACCATTCCAGATGTTTTGAACCTGTATTATGTATTTTTAGTGGTGGTCCAGTTGCCTTACCCTTTGTTTTGTTTTCTATTATCCTAACTATTTTCCTCCACACCTTATGTTATATTTTTGCTTTGAAGTAAATTCCCCTATTGAACAAGCCCTTTTGTGTCTAACCTTTTATGTTATGGCTGTGACTATAACAGTATCTCCATTAGTAATGATGTGGTTATCATATAACAGTCTTGAAAAGGAAGAAAAATTAATTGTTAGTGTGCACAACTAAGATCAAGTTATCTGAGGTTAGTGAGTGAACATGTACCTGGACACTGGGGACAGCACTCTCCAGGAGGAGTGTATGCATTAGGACACGTCAGTCCGGGACATGATGCTGAACCACATAGTATTTGACCATCCTACACACACAGACACACATACACATTCATGTATATACCCTAGCTGATAATTATGACAGTACAGGTAAAAAAAAAAATTTTTTTTTTTTTTTTAAATCAGCATATTAGAATGATTTCTGAAGGATCATGTGACACTGAAGACTGGAGAAATGATGCTGAAAATTCAGCTTTGCATCACAGGAATAAATTACTTTTTAAAATATATTACAATAGAAAATTATTTCAAATTGCAAAAATATTTACTATTATTACTGTTTTATTACTGTATTTTTAAAATTAAATAATTTAAAGCGTGTTGAATTTTAGGATTAATTATTGTTTAGGTCAAAACTGTTAACTGTTTATAAACTAAATCTGCTGTAAAGGGCCAATTAGGCCTACTGAAATGCTTGAATGCAGACACACACGTTCATATTCCTTGTTGTAACATTAGCAGTTTTATTAAAATGCTATTCATTTAACCCTATGTGACGGCTGTTTTTATATTGTTTATCAACGGTATATATATTTTTATACTGTTTGGATCAACTAGTCGAGTAGACAGATATGAACGTTTATTCATAACCATACTGAAAATAAGTAAATATTGATAGCTAACAAGCTTGCTGGTGTTAAGTTGAGGTAAATTTGAGATATTAAGTCCAAATATTTTTATTCAACCACCTAGATTACGTCTGAGGGAAAAAAAGGATGTGATGTTCAGAACATAGTAACTACAGTAATTAACAAAGTGGGGGCATTGTGTTTTTAAACCACAGACAAGGTTTGAAAAGACAAAAACATTAAAATATATTTATATTTTCCTTAAAATGTTCTTCCAAATTTAGTAACCTAATTAAGTTAGGGATGCACCGAAATGAAAATATTTGGCCGAAGCCAAATAAAATTAAACACGGCTGGAGGCTGATTATTTTTTTCACCATTGCATAAATTAAATAGCCAATACGTGCTTTTTACAGATTTGTCTTGCTTTTCCAAAAAAAAAAAAAAAATGACAACACAACAATTTAAAAATATTTACTTAACACTGAACACTTTTAACATTCTAGTAGACATTATAGCCTACCAACAAAGCACAATTTAACTTAAAATTAATAAGTTAGTAAAATAATATTCTTTGGCCATTTTTAAGACCCGCTTCTTAAATCAGGCATGTGTTTTTTAATGCACAAATAAATGCAGCCTTGCTGAGCAAAGGAGAATGTTATAATAAATGTATTAATAGAGCTGTTGTAGTGATTATTATCATTATTTTTGTCTTACTTTTTTTTTTTTTACAGAACAACAGTAAAATTACAATACTAACATATATGAATGCTGACTTTTATTTTGGCGGAAACCCACAAGTAGACTTTCAAGCAGATTTATGAATGATTCTTTCATTAAGCTGTTTCAGCACAGATTTTTCCTGCGCTTTATACTTTGAACCCTGGCTAACAAGCTTTTGCAGTGCTGTTAGAATAAATACAATTCATGCGTGTATTAGACAACATAACGTTCTGTAGTTTATTTACTAATGGTTTAGCCTATCTGGTGATTTCAGTCATCATACAGTAACCAGCGACAGCCACCCCTTTCTCATCTCATCCAAAACTTGATGTGGTTCCAAACAGTCTCTGGCTGTCGATGCTTGTAATGATTTTTGCATCTTTCTCGGACAGTTTTAAATGCTTCCACATTGCCCACATGTTTGCTGCATTAGTGTGTGCCTCTATTTAATTGCATCATGTCATTTTTCAGTATAATTTATTCTGTCTTTTTGCTTATTCGGCTGAACACTGAAAGATCTTTTTTTTGCTATTTTCGGCCAAACAATTTTGGTTGCTGAACATTTGGTGCATCCCCAAACAGTATTTTTTTTTTTTTACTTAAGTACATAAAGAAAATCTAGTACTTTTGTACTTTCACTCAAGTAAAATTGAAAAAGGAGTACTTTTACTTTCACTAGAGTAATATTTTATTATACAGTGCCTTGCAAAAGTATTCATACCCCTTCATTTTATTCATATTTTGTTTTGTTGCAGCATTATGTTAAACTGCTTTAAATTAGTTTTTCACCACATCAGTTTAAACTCCATACACCATAATAATGACAAATTTTACAAATTTATTAAAAATAAAACACTGAAATAAGCACATTGCATAAGTATTCATACCCTTAACTAGTACATAGTTGAAGCACCTTTACAGCCTCAAGTCTTTTTGGGTATGATGTGACAAGCTTTGCACATCTGCATTTGGCAATTATCTGCCATTCTTTGCCTCACCTTTTCACCTCTCAAGCTCTGTCAGCTTGGATGGGGCTGGCAGACATTTTCTAGAGTCCTAGTTGTTCCAATCGTCTTCCATTATGGATAATGGAGGCTACATGCTTCTGTGAACCTTCAATGCAGCAGATTTTTTTCTGAACTCTTCCCTAGATCATTGCCTTAACGCAAGTCTGTCACTGAGCTCTACAGGCAGTTATCTTGACCTCAGGACTTGGTTTTTGCTCTGATATGCATTTTCAGCTGACATTTTCTTAGAGGTGTGTGCCTTTCTAAATCATACTCATTCGAAGTGTAGTGACATCTAGAAGCAATATGAATGCTCCTGAACTAAATTTCAATTGTCCCAGAAAAGGGTATGAATACTTATGCAACGGGATCTTTTCAGTTTTTTATTTTGAATAAATTTGCACAAATGTTAAAAACCTATTTTTTGCTTTGCCATTATGAAGTAAGGAGTGTAGATTGATAAAGATTGAATAAAAAGTAAATTTAAAGTAGCTTAACATAAGGCAGCAACATAACAAAATGTGAAAAAAATTAAGGGGTATGAATAATTTCGCAAGGCACTGTACATATCTGTACTTTTAACTAAAGTTCTTGATTTGTGTACTTGGTCCACCACTGCATTTATTAAACACTAAAACATTTAAATAGTTGGCTAATGCTTGCTCATACAGACCCAGAACTCCATTCAAGTCTGGTAGTAAACATTCATAAAATGTTAAAACTAGGATTTCCAATTGCATGTACCTGACAGTGGCACGTCGTACAGGCATCATCCGGGTCTTGAAACCTTTGGCCATTTTCATACCAGCGCTGCTTGTACTGGCACTGCCCACAGGAGTCACCACGACAATTATCTGTCATACAATTATCAACATCTAAACAACTTGCTGGATTGAACTGTGACTGATGTTAGTCTAAGCAGCCACTGCTTCATCCTCTTAGCCTGAATATTCTGCGGCTCTACTCCAAACCCTAGTGAGATGACTACCTAGACAGCAGTTGTAAGTGTTTTGAGAACATTCCAGATATTTTAAAACTGTAGACAGTATGTGAAATGTTACTATACCTATTTTAGTCAGTACTGAGAACAGGACTAAGAAAATAGAAATGCAGATATTTTATACATTTTCAGATGTAATAAAAATGTAATACAGATATTAAACAAATTTCAAGAAGCTTTTACTTCTTTTTCTACATGCTTTTACTACACATTTTTGTGACTCATTATGTAGACATAAAGTCAACTCATTTGGCTTCGGAACAGTGCTTCTGTCTCTTTTTGTCTCTTTCACATTTCTTTTCTTTCCCTTACCTGTGGGGTATGGGGAGGGCTCGGGGTTTGAGGGGGGACAGTCGTTACTACATGTCACCTGTCCGCCCCTACAAGCACATTGTCGGCCTGCGTCAATCCACGTGGCTCCTTCCTCTTGCTGAACACCATTCCACATACACCCTGCATACATGGACACAGAATGAACACATATAAACCCTTAATTTTTTAATGATCACCATGGCTGCATTTATTTGATTTTTAAAGCATAAACAGCAATGGTGTGAAATATTATTACAATTTAAAAAAATATATATATTTTACAATGTAATTTATTCCTGGGATGCAAAGCTGAATTTTCAGCAACATTACTCCAGTCTTCAGTGTCACATGATGTTACAGAAATCATTCTAAAATGCCGATACTTATGATTCTTTGAAGAATAGAAAGTTCTAAAGAACAGCAACTGTCACTTTTGGTCAATTTAAAAAATCCTTGCAGAATGAAAGTATTAATTTCTTAAAAAAATACGTTTGAATGGCACTGTATGGGAGAATGTGTTTTATATACCGTATAACGTATAATGTCTTACCTCTGCACACTGGACAGCAGGTGTTAGGAGGGGCCGGAGTGGGAACTGCACAACTCAAAGCTGGGCATCTTTCCTGATGACATCTCACATTACCATTCTAACAAAATAACACAATATAATGTTACACAGGAATCAATGGCTTCAGTGACATCAGTGGGTTTGGGGTGTGTCAAGTTTGCCCTCTTCCTGACATAAAGTAAGACTCACGTAAGACATCATAAAAACAGTGTGCGTGAGTCATAGGGCTAGGTTTTGACACAAATTTCAAGATTCGGTTTAAATCTGATTCACAAGCTTGCGATTGACCTGAATAAGATATTTCACATAAAATATGTTTTCATGTAGTCCTCAAGAGAAAACAATAGTTGAATTTATAAAAATGACCCTTTTCAAGCATGTTCATACATTTGATTCTTAATACTGTGCTGTTACCTGAATGATCAACAGCTGTGTTTTTTTGTTTAGTGATAGTTGTTCATGAGTCCCTTGTTTGTCCTAAACAGTTAAAACAGTTCTTCAGAAAAAATATTTTCCAACAATGACTGTATGATTTTAAGATACCTCTTTTCATTGCTGAGGACAACTGAGGGACTTATATGCAACTATTACAGAAGCTTCAGCTTTAAGCAATGCATAAAGTGCTGGGGGGGGGGGGGGGGACTTTTTACATTTGAAAATCAGGGTAAATATATCTTATTTTGTCTTCTGGGAAACATCTTCTGTAGCCTCTGAAGGGCAGTACTAAATTAAAAAATATAATATTTTGGCAAAAAAGAAAAATGTACACAACCCTTTTCTGTTCAAAAGTTTTCTTATTGCATTGTTTTTCCTTCTGAAGCATCAGCAAGTGTTTGATCTTTCTGTAATAGTTGCATATGAGTCTTTCAGTTGCCCTCAGTGTGAAAAGATGGATCTCAAAAGCATACAGTCATTGTTGGAATGGGTTCAATTACACAAAAATGCTGAAAAACCAAATAATTTGTGGGACCTGAAGGATTTTTCTGAAAAACAGCAGGAGTTTAACTGTTCAGGACAAACAAGGGCCATATGAACTACTATCTCTAATCAAAAACAAAAACAAAAACAAAAAAACACACACACACACACACACACACACACACACACACACACACACACACACACACACACGTTGGGTTTACATGTTTTATGGGGACATTCCATAGGCGTAATGGTTTTTATACTGTACAAACCGTACTTTCTATCGCCCTGCACCTACCCTACACCTAAACCTAGCCCTCACAGGAGATTGTGCATACTTTTACTTACTCAAAAAAACTCATTGTGCATGATTTATAAGCCTGTTTCCTCATGGGGACCTGAGAAATGTCCCCACAAGGTAAAAATCTACTGGTATTCCTATCCTTGTGGGGACATTTGGTCCCCACAACGTGATGAATACCAGGTACACACACACACACACACACACACACACACACACACACACACACACACACACACACACACACACACACACACACACACACACACACACACACACACACACACACACACACACACACAGCTGTGAATCATTCAGATAACAGTACAGTATTAGGAATCAAGAGGATGGTTTTTATAAATCCAACTATTATTATCTCTTGTTGATATCTTCTATGTGAAATATCTTATTCAGATCAGTTCTAAAAAACAAAACAAAAAACAAAACATGCATTTTGTATGATCCCTCTTATTTTGGTCAAATAATTCTGAAAGGGGCATGTAAACCTTTGACCTCAACTGTATATCAGGTACAGAACATGCCAAATTTTCTCAGGGCAAAAAAAAATCTATCAACAAATGCTGTAAAATATACATGAGAGTCTATAATATTGAAGGTAAAAAAAAACAACTGATTTGTATACAAACACTTAAATCACAATTAATTAAGTTTTAATAATAATAATAAAGTTACAATTACACATTTCTACTCCAATTAGTTTTTTGAAATATAACCATTTAAATGGTGTCTGTCATAAAACTTGACAGATTTATTCAAACATAAACACTGAACGAAATAAAAAAATATAATGAATAAATTATATGCTGCATTTATTCAGTCCTCTCTAGAGTTTATTTGTCTAACTGACATGTTTAAGGTCACCGAATATGTTTTATTCTGAGGTAAACACGACGTTACATGACTTTGTTGTTTACAAGCTGTTATACTGAAGTCCTCCCTGCTGAAAAAAACAGCCAGCCGACCAGCTTAGGCTGGTTTTAGCTGTTTTTTTTTAGCAGGGCTTCCGTGGTTAAAACACTGATTAAGCGATTACATAAAACAGGATACGGATTTCGGTAAGTTTTACTCTTTCTTTACCATACCTTTGGATGTTTGTTCATGTTCATTTTGTGCTGAAACTGGAAGAGATGATCAGTTCACACTGACGCTTCTCTTGAACTAAGGTGATTAAACAGTGACAAAACAGCATTTACTGTTTGAATATTGTAAATAAATGGACAGAATTTGAAGTATGAGGCCTTGTTTCATATCAGAAGTAACAAAGCACAAAGCTTATTGCAATTTATTGGATAGGAGGTGCTCTGAAATGTTGCTTTCTTTAACTGAAAACATACTAGACGAATCGTTTCTTGGGAGTTGATTCTTAAGAATCGATATCATTTCGTAAAAATGAGAATCGATTTAAATCGAGAAATTGATATTTTTTACCTCGCCCATATGGGATTTACCCAGCTTTTTGTTTTTAACTCATAGTTTTTATCTTTTAATGAAAATATCCTTTAAATTTACTCAATATTTTGTCATGTCTTATTTGCATTTTTATATATTAATTTAAACATGTCAATTTTTCACAAAATCCCTGCACCACAAAACTAGTCTTATGTAGCACGGGTTTATTTGTAGCATTAGCAAAAAATGTATTGTTTGGGTCAAAATTATCTATAAATAATTTGCATATTAAGTAAAGATCATGTTCCATGAAGATATTTTGTAAAAAACTGTAAAAACTTAATTTTTGATTAGTAATATGCATTGCTAAGAAATTCATTTGGACAACTTTAAAGGTGATTTTCTCAGTCAGTATTTAGATTTTTTTGCCCCCTCAGATTCCAGATTTCAAATAGTTGTATCTTGACCAAATATTGTCCTATCCTAACAAACCAAAGCTTATTTATTCAGCTTTCAGATGATGACTTGTTTATGACTTATGACTGGTTTTATGGTCCAGAGTCACATTTTATCCACAGTATGTCTTTAATTAACAAACACTGTCACAATCACTGACAAAATTAAAAACCCTGCGTTAAGAACTATTTTCATCACTAATTCTGTTGATTAGCCTTGCTTTAAACTGAATTCACAATAGTTTTTTTTCACTCTTTCACCTTGCATGAACACTGAATGCATGGACCTCCACCAGGAGGCCTGAACTCTTCTCCATTTCTGTAAACCCTTCCTTCATGTTCACAAGCTGCAATACAGTAAAAACACATGTATCATGTTGAATATTAGAGAAAAAAAGAAAGAAAGATCTTTCTTAAAAGAAAGATGTTTGCATGCTTATTTACTGTTACAAGTCGGACAGCACTGGTCATGTGGTTTCGTTGGGTGCGTGCAACTCGGAGGCGGACATGAAGATGATGCAGATTCACACGACACTTGTCCACCCTGCATTATAAGATACACCCACACATACACACATAAGTACATTCACATGATCATATATGTGACCCTGGACCACAAAACCAGTCATAAGATTAAATTTTACAAAACTGAGATGTATATATATAATATGAAAGCGCAGTAAATAAGCTTTCTATTGATGTATGGTTTGTTAGGATAGGACAATATTTGGCCGAGATACATCTATTTGAAAATCTGGAATCTGAGGGTGCAAAAAAATCAAAATACTGAGAAAATCACCTTTTAAGTTGTCCAAATTAAGTTCTTAACAATGCATATTACTAATCAAAAATTACATTTTGATATATTCATAGTAGGAATTTTACAAAAAATCTTCATGGAACATGATCTTTACTTAATTTCCTAATGATTTTTGGCATAAAAGAAAAACCAATAATTTTGACCCATGCAATGTATTTTTGGCTATTGCTACAAACATACCCCAGCGACTTAAGACTGGTTTTGTGGTCCAGGGTCACATATATGTATATATATAGTAAACACTATTAAACACTCACCGAGCACTGACATCTTAAACATGGATCCTGTCTGGACACAAAGGTTTGACCGTCTGTGTACGACTCACCCTCATAACTGCACTCCTCACATCTGAACACCAACATACAGAACTGATTAATAAAGGTTAAATAAAAAGTGTTTCATATCTTTCGTGCTTACTCTTTTAGTAAAAAGCGTGATGAAATGTCAATACCGTGCACAACATTCTCCTCGTCTCTTGACTGGATTACGACAGGGAGTCGGTGGACAGGGTGGGTACTGAACACAATTAATATTCCCATTCTGAAAAAAAATATATAGTTTGTTACAAACTTCTAAAATGTAATTATTTTTCATTTTGGAAAAGCATTTCATCTGAATCAATTTATTGAATTTATTACTTTTTTTGGCACTTATATTTAAAGCATTTTAAACTGCATTCAGAGTAAACATTTGATCAGTTCATGCATTCTCTGGAAAATAAAATATAAATACAAAATTTAAATTAAATTAAATGTTCATATTAATGACAGTGAAAAAAATACTGAAGAACTTAAATAACTAAAAAATAAAATAACATTAAATAAAAATAACAAAAAATTACATATCAATGGCAGTAAAGCAGCAGATTACATAAAAATACAGCCAGGTTTGAAAAACATTGCTAAAATAAAAATATTAAAATAATTTACATATCAATGATAGTGAAGCAGTATATATTGAAAATATTTTGTATACTGAAGAAAAAAATTGTATCAGTTCATGCAATCTTTTAAATAAAACAAAATACATATCAATGACAAAACAAAACAAAAAAATACTGAAAAACGTAAAATATAAAAAAAACAATATAATAATAACAGTAAAGCAGCAGATTACAAAAATGCAGCCATATTTTGAAAAACATTACTAAAGTAAAATTTATAAATATTTAAAATGAATTAAATAATTTACATAATAATGACAGTAAAGCAGCCAGGATTTGAAAAGCATTACTAAAATAAAATGAATAAAATAATTTAAATATCAATGAAAGTGAAGCAGTATATAAACAAAAATATAAGTATTGAAAAACTTTTTGTATATTAAAAAAAAAAAAAAGATCAATTCATGCAATCTCTAGGAAAATAAAATAAAATATAAAATAAATTAAAATAAAATAAAATTGACATACAATGACAGTGAAGAATAGCAAGTTATAAACAAAAAATTTAAATATTTAAAAACATAAAAAATAAAAATTACATGTCAATGACAGCAAAGCAACAGATTACAAACAAAATGCAAATTATTTACTAAAATAAAATTATTAAATATTTTACAATTAATTGATTAAATTAATAAAATAATTTACATATCAATGAAAGTGAAGCAGTTTAAAAACAAAAATATAAGTAATGAAAAACGTTTTTGTATACTGAATTTCTTTATCAATTCATGCAATCTCTAAGAAAATAAAAATAAAATATAAAATAAAATTGACATACGAGTGAAGCATAGCAAGCCATAAAGAAAAAATTTAATTTTTAAAAATTTAAAATAAAATAACATGACGTCAATGACAGTAAAGCAGCAGATTACAAACAAAACGCACATTTTTTACAAAAATTAAATTATTAAATATTTTAAAATTAATTTATAAAATTAATAGAATCATTTACATATCAATGAATGTGAAGCAGTATATAAACAAAAAGTATATAAACAAAAAAGTTTGTATACTGAAAAAAAACATTTTATCAATTCATGCAATCTCTACAAAAATAAAATATCAAATAAAATAAAATAAAATAAATTTGAAATATAATGACAGTGAAGAATAGCAAGTTATAAACAATAAATAAAATATTTCAAAACTTAAAATAAAATAAAAATTACATCAATGGCAGGAAAGCAGCAGCAGTTTACAAACAAAATGCAATGTTTTTACTAAAATAAAATTATTAAATATTTTAAAATTAACTCATACAATTAATCAAATAACAGCAGTGAAGCATAGCAGATTGTAAAAATACAAACAGAAAACGTATTCTATACTGACATTTTTTTGATCAGTTCATACAATCTCTGAGAAATAATTAAATAAAGTAAAATAAAATAAAAAGTTTACATATCTATGACAGTGAAGCAGTATATAAACAAAAATATAAGCATTAAAAACGTGAAACCTTTTGAAAAATGAACCTTTTATCAGTTCATGCAATAAGATACAATTTAAAAAAAAATAAAAAGTAAGCAGAAATGATAGACAAAAGTCACAACTTACCTCACATCTACACGTGGGATCACATGGGGGTCCTGGTGGCAGGGTCATCCCATTCGGGATGTCTATTCCATTCACACTGCAACCTGTGAGAAATAAAAGCAGCAAACTAATATAAAGTATAACTAGCTATTTACTAGACATTTACTAACCTGTTGCTAAACTCTTAACGATTTCTTTTTTTGGAATAACATCCAGTATTTGTCAAAAAAGTAAACTGACAGAACTTTGATTACATGTTCTCCACTATTCTGTACTTGGTAAATATTTTAAACAAGTTTTAACATCATATTTCAAAGATTAAACACACCGTCACAGACAGGACAGCAGGATCCAGGAGGAGCAGAGGCTGGGTTTCTACAGCGGATATTACAGCGCTCACTCTCACAGTGAACCTGACCCTCCTATAGAGATAGAAAGAGAGTACATTTAAAGAATAAAGCACTGATGGTCCAAAAACAGCTCTGTAACAGGTGAAGAAGACCCACTGTGCAGGTACAGGTCGTGCAGGGATCATGAGGAAGCTTCCACTCAGAGCCGTGCTGGTGCCGCACATTGTCCTGGACACAACCTTCATGTCAAGACAAAAAACTCTTTTGATAAGTATGAACTAAAGAAAATCTTAAGTCATTTGTCATTTAAAAAAAAAAGCAGAAAAACCTCACAACACACTTACTTCGACACCTGGGACAGCACTCTCCACCTACAGTCTCCACCAAATTACAGGGAAGTTCAGGACATGGCTCACTGTTACAGACTATGTTTCCTGACTATAAGTAAAACAAACACACATCTCCTCAATTAGTGCTGATTTTAAAGGGGAAAAAAACTTACTATTTAAACTTAAACACAAACTCACAAAAGACCACAAAGCACCAGCGTAGAGGATGCTTTTGGTAAATTTTAGAATATATATACTGTACAAGATGCATTTTAAACAGTTAAATATTGTTTGTGTGTGGACAACGATGAGCATAAAGCATTACAAGTAATGTGTGTTATGTGCAGTGGTGTAATTGTTAACTAAAACTGGTCAAAATAACTGCAAAAAGCTGAAATAAAAAAAAAATACTACACATGAAAAATGCCAACTTAAAAAAAAAAATAAAAAATTTAGACGTACTTCCTTAGCATCTAACTAAAATAAAATGTTGTTTTATTCAAAAAGATTTACACTGCATTTAGGGTAGAAATTTGATCAGTTTTTGCATTCTCTGTGAAATAAATAAAATAATAAAATTGTTATGTACAGTTGTATTGTTAACTAAAATGGTTTGAAATTGTTCATTAAAAAAACTTGAAATAAATAATATATCAATACTACATGAAAAACAAACTTAAAAAAAATAAATAAATAAATAAAACAATGAAAAAAAAATGAAATTAGACGTTGCATTGACAACTAACTAAAATAAAATAAATTGAAGTTGTTTTATTCAAAACAATTTACACTGCATTTAGGGCAAAACTTTGATCAGTTGTTTATCAATGTTTAAAAATGGTTAATAAAAAACCTTGAAATAAAAATATATAAACACTACATGAAAAACATGGGGAAAAAAATGAAATAAGACATATTGCCTTGGCAACTAACTAAAATAAAATAAATCGAAGCTGTTTTATTCAAAATGATTTACACTGCATTTAGGGCAAAAATGTGTATAATTAAATTAAATTAAATTAAATTAGTTATGTATAGTGGTGTTAATGTTAAAAACCTAAAAATCTTAAATTAAAACAAAACAATTACAAATAAATAAAAAACTAAAATTAGACATATTGCTTTGACAGCTAAGATAAAATGCATTGAAAAAAATATTAACAATGCATTTAGGGTAAAAAATGATTAGTTCATGCATTCTCTGGGATATAAAATAAACTAAAATAAATATAGTTAAAAATAAAAACAGTTATGTACAGTGGTGTTATTGTTAACAGAATCTGTTTAAAATTGGTCACTGAAATTTTTTTAAAATAAAAAATATAAATAGTACATGAAAACTTAAACGTGAAAAACTAATAACTTAAAAAAAAACTTAAAAACAAAAATAGACATATTGCCTTGGTAAATAAAATAAAATAAATTGAAGTTGTTTATATATATATATATATATATATATATATATATATTATATATATATATATAAATATATATATATTTTAGTATTATATACTACTACTATATTAATATTTTATTTAATTATATATAAAGAGAGATATATAGTAGTATATAATACTAAAATAATAATAATGACAGAAACTTAAAATTACCTAAATGTGAAACAATTTAAAATCAAAACTCTAAATACAAAATAAAAGTTAATTTAAAATATAAATAAATATTACAATAGTAGTTAAAATAAAATACCAAAATAACCAAAATAGTTATAATAATAATTTTTTTTTTTTTGCAAAAATAAGTAATATGTCACATTTTGAATTTACAACATAACACTTCCTGTTTAAATTTTTATTTCCATTAATTTTGTGATAAATGTTGCAAACCTACACAAAGGCCTACATTTGCGTACAACACTTTGAGCAATTAGTGAGAAGCAACTGCAAAACCATATTACTTCCCAGTAATGTAAAAATATAATATAAAGCTTATTTTTTCTGAGGAGTATTAAAACAATAAGCACTATATTATACTATAGGCATTACAATTTCTCAAAAAGTCCAAAAGTTTTGTCAACTGAATACAAAATAATTAGTTCACTAATATAAGTGCTCTTGTAATATAAAATATACATTTATTTAAAATATTCTAAAAGTGCTATGTCTAACTGTAACCTTGTGTTAACCAACCCCACCAATGACAAAACAGAAAAGCACACTGGCATCTCACAGGCTTACATTGCACACACAGCGTTTGCAGGGATCACGGGAGTGTTGAACAGAGACGCCGTCGAGGATAACCTGCCCCTCAAAGTCACAACGGGAACAATCTCGGCAGCAGGAGCCGAACGGCGGCTTCACGCCATCCTGACATGTCTGAGGACACCGCTGCACATCAACACACGCCTGATTCCCACCCTGACGAGCAAAACACAACACGTGCAAACAAGCGTGAGGTCATTTTATCCACTAACTTGTTCAGAAGAACATGTCATTCATTGTACATATGGAAGTGAAAGAGAAGCACCTGACAATTACAGATCTGGCAGCCATCAACAGTGCTGTAAGAGCCATTGTAGGGCCGACCGTCCACATTACATGCTGCAAAGGATGCAATAAAATAGACACAGTCACAAATAAATGATGGCAGTCAAATGAAAGAGCTCAAATGTGCTTGTTGTACCGGAGCAGGTCGGACAGCACTCTCCAGGTCTCCTGTAGGGGGTTGGACACGCCGTGGGTTGACACTGGATGGGGTCGCATCTCACCTGACTGTTCTGCAAATGAACACATGCAATCCAGGTTAATATGATCAAAGTTGTTTGGCTGAGCAATTTGCATTGACTTGTTTAACCCTCTGGTGTTGTTCGGTCATTCTAGACTGAAAAAAAAAGTTTGCAAATTCTTGAAAAATCACTGGTTTGACCTTTCTGTCGTTATGTGACCCTCCAAAAAACTGTGGACTTAACTCGAAAAAAGGTAAAAAAAAAAAAAAATGAATCACACTTGTGTTGTTAAAGGAGTAGTTCACTTTCAGAACAAAAAGAATCCAAGATGTTCATGTCTTTCTTTCTTCAGTCGTGAGGAAATTATGTTTTTTGAGGAAAACATTTTAGGATTTCTCTCCATATAATGGACTTCTATGGTGCCCGCGAGTTTGAACTTCCAAAATGCAGTTTCAAATGGCTCTAAACTATTACAGCAGTGGAAAGAAGGGTCTTATCTAGCAAAACGATCGTTATTTTTTTTTTTTAAAGTTAAAATTTACATACTTTTTAACCTCAAATGCTCGTCTTGTCCAGCTATGTGTGCACTCTGTATAGAGATTAAAAAGTATATAAATTGTAAATGTTTTTAGAAAATAACCGATCGTTTCACTAGATAAGACCCTTCTTCCTCAGCTGGGATCATTTAAACCCCTTTGAAGCTGCATTTAAACTGCATTTTGGAAGTTCAAACTCAGGGGCACCATTAAAGTCTACTATATGGAGAGAAATCCTGAAATGATTTCCTCAAAAACATCATTTCTTTACGACTGAAGAAAGAAAGACATGAACATCTTGGATGACAAGGGGGTGAGTACATTATCTGTAAATGTTTGTTGTGAAATTGAACTACTCCTTTAATGGTCAAAAATGACCGCCATAGGAAATGATTGGGAACTAAGCAAAAATACTGTGACGGGTGTCTCTGGACTCATCAGCGTTGCCCTGGCAACAGACAATCTACACCCGCATGTCCTCATCACCGCAGATCGGCCACCGCTGCTTCCCAATCAACAGCCGGCTTTATAAGCCGGCACGCTACTCAGCCAAACAGACGACGTCTCAAGCTGGAACGAAACGGCTCTAACTTGTGTTCTCTTTTGTTTTAGAAAGCAGCGAGTGACTGATCTCCCTCACTTGAGCACCCCTGGCCACCCACTTTCGACGTTTGAAGAGCACAACACAGACACGCCGCACCAGCCTCACGCCACGATTCACGTTTTTAAGTATTTGTTTAATAAAAACCAACCTCCGGGGCTGTTCACTCAGCTTTCCTTGTCGTGTGATTCTTCACCCGTGACAATACAAAATACAGAGATGTTTCTTTGTGTACAATCTACAAATTAGCCACAGTGTAGTAAAACTGTGCACAGCAATGAAGGAGGTGACAAAACTGAAGCAATTATACAAACACTGCTCTGTAACTATAGAATAGTTTATTAGAATATTTTATTAAAAAAAAATTTTTTCACAAGGTAGAACAAATCTGCCTCTATTCGATGGATTTTAACCCCCTATTTTTGAACATAGATCTTAAAGTGCACTATCCAAAAACTATTCAAATTGTTTTAATTCATGAATGCTTTGGAATACAGACCTACACTTGGAATCTTTTTAAGAAGGCAATCTGCCAATTATTGCAGAAGTATTTTAACAGTGAGTGACAGAAAAACAATTTTTAATGAGTGAAATAAGTTAGAAGTCCCTTTTAAGAGAGTGCTCCTAATCTTGTTTTCTGTATAAAAGACACCTGGGACCCAGAAATCTTGCTGATTGATTAGAAGTTTTTACCACAGGAACACCTGCAAAATGTACACTAACTTCCCTAATTATTGAAATGTCTTTTGCTATTTCAGTTTGACCTTATTTAGCATTTTAGGGTTATACATCATCTTAAGGCTGAATAAATAAGCTTTTCATTGAGGTAGCAATGCATGTTACTAATCAAAAATTAAGTTTTGATATATTTACGGTAGGAAATGTACAAAATATGTTTATGGAACATGATCTTTACTTAATATCCTAATGATTTTTTGCATAAAAGAAAAAAGAATAATTTTGACCCATACAATGTATGTTTGGCTATTGCTACAAATATACCTGCACTACTTAAAACTGGTTTGGTGGTCCAGGGTCACAAATATAATTTATCTAACTATAATCCGTACAGATTCTCAAATTCTAACACTAAAATATCTCTTTCGGAACATTTGGATATGAATAATGAGATTGTTTAGTCCATTTATGAAACTTTCCGTTGTTTTTTGGCTGTCTTTGGTTTAATTTCAAATGCAATTTCATCCCTGCAAGGACAGCAAACAAACACACAAAGTAGACTCACAGAGCAGCTGCACTTGACGCAAGGGTTTGTTCTCGACACAAACACATCGCCGTTCTCATAGATTTCACCCTCATGTTCACATCCTAAAGATTAACACGGAAGACAACACAAATACACCTTTTATAATGCACATATAAGTACTTTGGAGTGGCATTTAAATACTACAGTATATGAAAGCACATTGTGTGTAGAGATGCATTGTGGGTACTTGTTTGGCAGACAGGGCAGCACGTTTCCTGAGGAGCAGACGGTTCCTGACAGGACTGTGATGGACATGGATTCACATTACACTCTACTCTTCCATGCTATAAAATAAGCACACATACACACACAGAACAGTGTCACAGTTGCACAAGACATGCCAGCAAGAGAGAAGGACACAAGTGAAGATCAAAAACCAAATCTTTTTGATTTCATACTTCACATGTACAGCGGTTGCAGTCGTCTGGGCTGAAGACATCGCCATTGCTATAGATATTGCCGTGAAAGCTGCATTCTGCAATCAGAGACATACACAAGGTGTATTGCACCGGAACGAACCCCTATGGAAACAATCTTCGAGATAAGCATTGAAGAAGTGTGTGTGTGTCTGCAAGCATATTTTCTGCCCACATCAGATCCAATCTTATCTGCAATATGAACTATAAAGATGTCTGTGAGTATTCATGAGTGACTCCAGTCTGTTCTAAAAATCTGATGTCTGAAAACGAGTAGTTCAATGCATTCTCACGTAAAGTGGGGTCAGTGGGGTCTTCTGAAATTCATGCTTCTTTCAACATCATTTATGTCACATATAACATATATGCGAAAGTATTATTTTTTTTTCATATTTTATGTTGCTTCCTTATGTCAAACTGCTTTAAATTATTCTTTTCCACATCAATCTACACTCCATACACCATAACGACAAAGCAAGAAACAGATTTGTAACAACTTTGCAAATTTATTAGAAATAATAAACTGAAATGATTCAAGTAAGTATTAAAGTATTTCTGGGACAGTTGAAATTTAGCTCAGGAGCATTCATATTGCTTGTAGATGTTACTACACTTCAAGTGAAGTTAACCTGTGGCAATTTCGTTTGAATGGGTATGATTTGAAAAGGCACGCTGTCTTAATAAAGGATCTAACAGCTGAAAATGTATATTTGAGCAAAAAGCAAGCCTTGAGATCAAATGAACTGCCTGTAGAGCTCAGAAACAGGGTTACATCAAGGCACACATCTGGGGAAGAGTTCAGAACTTATTCTGTTGCATTGAAGGTTCACATAAGCATGTAGCCTCCATCATCCATAATGGACGAAGTTTGGAACAACGAAGAGCAATTGATAGAGAAGGGCCTTGGTTAGACTGGTGACCAAGAAGCTGATGGTCATTCTAATTGAGCTTTATGATTATATATGCAAAATGGAGAAACTTAGAGAAGGACAAACATCCCTGCAACACTCCACCGATCTGGGATTTATGGTGGTGTGGCCAAACCCAATCCTCTCCTTAGATTAGAAGACACATGAAAACCAACTTGGAATTTGCAACAAAGCACCTTAATTCATGAACCTTAATTCCAAGCATTATGTTCACAGGAAACCAGGCACTGTTTATCATCTGCACAGTAGCATCCCAATACTAAAGTATGGAAGTAGAAGCCTAATGCTGTGGGGCTGTTTTTCAGCGGCAGGGACTGAGGGACTCGAAGGAAAGCTCAATGCACCAATATATCAAGATAGCGTTAATGAACATCAGACTGGGAAGGAGGTTCAACTTCCAACAGAGAAATCACCCTAAGCACACACCAAGAGTGGCTAAAAGACAACTCTGTGAATGTCCTTGAGTGGCCCAGCCAGAGCCTGGGCTTGAACCCAAACAAACATTTCTGGAGAAGCCTGAAAAGGTCTGCCAGCCCTCATCCAAGTTGACAGAGCTTGAGAGGTGAAGAGGTGAGGAGAAGAATGGCAGAGAATTGCCAAATGCAGATGTGCCAAAATTTTTGCATCATACCAAAAGGCTTGGGTCTGTAAAGGAGCTTCAACTAAGTACCATGTTAAGGGTATGAATACTTATGCAATGTACTTATTTCAGGTTTTTAGTTTTAAGAAATTTGCAAAGTTTACAAATTAGTTTTTTGCTTCGCCATTATAGTGTATGGAGTGTAAACTGATGTGGAAAAAAAGTTATTTAAAGCAATTTTACATACTGTAAGGCTGCAACATAAAACGAGGGAAAAAAAATTAAGGGGTATGAATACTTTTGCAATGCGATGTATATATATATATATATATATATATATATATATATGTGTTTGTTTGTTTTTTTCACAGCAACAATGTAATATAATTATGTGTAAATATGTGTATTACAAACAAAATATTGCCATTACTATTGCGGATCACGCTTTCAGTAAACAAGATTTAAGACGGAAGTAAGAGAGAGATTGTAGAAGAGGACTGATTTAAACAGCTGTTGGATTGTCTACTGTTCTAAATCTGTAATCCACTCTGTCTAAACATACACATCCAATTAGACAGAGAGCAAGAATGGAAAAGAGCTAAGGAAAATGAGAGAGAGGGGAAATAAATAACTTTTTATTGCATTTACAAGTCTGTTTCACTGACAAGACATCTGCTTATGTGTGATAAGTACACACACACACGCACACACACACACACACACACACACACACACACTAAATCATCATACTTTTCTGCGCCAAAAATTTGTCATTTTACTGAATAAATCAAACTGTCCTACAACAGATCATAAAAGCAAAATATGTTGTAGAAAACGGGTGCACCAGTGCAAATCAGTTTTGAACCACTTGGCTACAAACTCACATACCCACAAAAAAAATTTGATTACAGGACTTCAAGGAAAACCACTGTGGTTCATTATGTTCATTTATGTCATGCATGTAAATTTCCCTTATGACTGGCTTGCTGATTAAAGCTTAGAAGCTTAATGAGTATGTTGTAATTAATTATTTTGTGTTTTGATTCCTAATGCTGATGTAATGGATGTCAGATTACTCACCATTTGAGCGGCTGCACTGAACTTTCCCTTGGGTGCAGATACAGACAGTGCGGCTGTCAGGAGACCATTGGGAGCCTTCATCCATCTGACGTCCTTCCCACACACATTTCCGTTTCGAACACTCACAGGTTTCCAGGTAGTCTACTCTCGCCTGCAGGGCTGTGTTCTACAAACATTAAAGAGTTGTTAAAAAAAGAACAGTGTCCCTACTACCTTTATGGTCCTTGAATGTGGCAGTTGTGTTGCTGTCTATAGAGGTTCAGAAAGCTCTTGGATTTCTTTCAAAATATCTTAATTGGTGTTTCAAAGATAAACGAAGGTCTAACGTGTTTGGAACAACATGAAGGTGAGTAATTAATGACAGAACTTTTATTTTTGGGTGAACTATCCCTTTAATGATTACACTGCGTAACATATATTTACATATGCACATGTACATATACATGAGGTCAAAAGTTTACATACACCTTGCAGAGATGTTCACTCTGCAAAATGTTCATTATTTTACCAAAATTAGAGAGATCATACAAAATGCATGTTATTTTTTATTTAGTACGGTCTTGAATAAGATAATTCACAAAAAATAGACGTTTACAAATAGCCTACAAGAGAAAGTAACAGTTGAATTTATAAAAATGACCCGTTCAAAAGTTTACATACACTTGATTCTTAATACTATGTTGTTACCTAAATGTTTGTTTAGTGATAGTTGTTCATGAGTCCCTTGTTTGTCCTGAACAGTTAAACTGCCTCCTGTTCTTCAGAAAAATCCTTCAGGTACAACAAATTCTTTGGTTTTTCAGCATTTTTGTGTATTTAAACCCTTTCCAACAATGACTGTTTGAGTTTGAGATCCATTTTTTCACACTGAGGACAACTGAGGGAAGGTTCAAACTCTCACTGATGCTCTAGAAGGAAACACAATGCATTAAGGCAGCCGTGGCCTAATGGTTAGAGATTCGGACTTGTAACCCAAAGTTGCAGGTTCGAGTCTCAGGTCCGGCAGGGATTGTAGGTGGGGGGAGTGAATGTACAGCACTCTCTCCACCCTCAATACCACGACTGAGGTGAGTCCCTTGAGCAAGGCACCGATCCCCCAACTGCTCCCCGGGCGCCGCAGCAATGGCTGCCCACTGCTCCGGGTGTGTGTTCACGGTGTGTGTGTGTTCACTACTGTGTGTGTGCACTTGGATGGGTTAAATGCAGAGCACAAGTTCCTTGTATGGGTCACCATACTTGGCCTCACTCACCCCCTTTCCTTTCCTTTAAGAGCCAGGGGGTGAAAACATTTGAACAGAATGATAATGTGTACATTTTCTTATTTTACATAAATATCTTTTTTTTTCCATTTACATGTTAACTTGCATGTTTCTCAGAAGACAAAATAAGTTCAATTAACCCTGATCTTCAAATTCAAAAAGTTTTCACCCCACGGCTCTTAATGCATCATCTTTCCTTCTAGAGCAGGGGTGGGGAACCTTGGCCCTCATCCTGCAAGGTTTCCATGTTTCCTTGCGCAAACACACCTGATTCAAATTAACTAGTGATTGTGCAGAACTTCATTGGCTGTTGGATCCATTTGATTTGAGTCAGGTGTTGTGAAGCAGGGTTGTATGAAAAACTTAGAGGACTGCGGCCCTCGAGGACCAGGGTTCCCCACCCCTGTTCTAGAGCATCAGTGAGCGTTTGAATCTTCTGTAATAGTTGCATATAAGTATCTCAGTTGTCCTCAGTGTGAAAAGATGGATCTCAAAATCATACAGTCATTGTTGGAAAGGGTTCAAATACACAAAAATGCAGAAAAACCAAAGAATTTGTGGAACCTGAAGAATTTTTCTGAAGAACAGCAGGCAGTTTGACTGTTCAGGACAAACAAGTGACTCATCACTAAACAAAAAAACAAACAAAACAGATGTAGATCATTTAGGTAAAAACCCAGTATACAAGAATCAAGTCTATGTAAACTATCTATCCATCTAAACTATTATTTTCTCTTGTAGACTATATGTAAATGTCTTTTATGTGAAATATCTTATCCAGGTCAGTAATTAATAAAAAATACGCATTTTGGTAAAATAATGAACATTTTGCAGTAAACTTTTGAGTTCAACTGTACATACATACATACTACATGCTAAATAATTACGAAATTAATTTACGATAACATTCACATGGTACTCCAAGGTATTTTAATATACTGTACACCACAGCACTAATATTGTACATTTCCCTCATACAAACTCTGGTATGGCCATGGTACAGATTTAAAATAACAATAATGGTACTTTCTAGTCCTTTTTTTCTATGTGCAGACTCAACAGCATGCCTACAGGTATTTGCAATATGTTCCCAATGTACCTGACTCTTCAGCATGTCCAGCATGGTTCTGATGCTATGCAGGTTGTTCTCCAATTGGCCAAGGCGTGCGTCTGGATCAACTTGGTATGCTGCAGCTGATACTATTCCATCTCCACGGTCTCCCTGATCTTGCATCATGTCCAGGTCATACACTGCAGGTACTGTGGGAATGACTATGTCCAGAAGGGAGTCTGTAAAACCACAAACACATGCAAACACACAGGTTAGAAAAGATGAATGCACTGTGCTTGGCTCACCTGGATATTTTGGACATATTTCAATATGTGTACATCAGTACTTGATCTATAATGCTAAAGCATACATTAACCCTGTGTATCAGAGGGCAATAAAGGTAATAAGGTTTCCAGAAAACAATCATAAACATCCCTAATAAAATAATACCACAGCTACTAGCTGACCCCTAAAAAAAAAACCTAACAGCTGAAAATATGACTAAACCTGAATCAAACTCTTTTGTGGGTCCTAACTTTATATTAGAAGAAGCTTCACGTCCTGAAGCTTTATTTTCAGCTTTGTTGCATGTGTGGTTAAGATGTTTAAATGTTTTGTTGTTTATATGTTTAAGTATATTGAGCATTAAGATGTATAAATGTATTGTTTTCATGCCTGTTACATTGTCACAGAACCATGGACGCTTTTCATATGCCCTGGTGGAGAGTTCAGCAGTCTGCCAACCACCCTGAAATGATGAGAAAACACATACAGTCAGTTCTGTGGCCTTGAAAACAGTGAACTCTGTAACCATGGCGACTCATTGCAAAGTCATGACAGTAACGTCTTAAAACAGATGAGTAATGACAACACCAGAACAATCACCTCTGTAGAATGCTTTAAAGAGTTTTGCAGGGGACCAATTCATTTTGAGGGCTTCTAAAAGTCAATAGTCCTGCACCAGCTGAGCTACGTTTATTGAGATAAATGTGCACCTGGACCACAAAACCAGTCATAAGTAGCAGGGGTATATTTGTAGCAATAGCCAACAATACATTGTACGAGTCCAAATTATCCATTTTTATTTTATGGCAATAATCATTTGGATATTAATCGAAGATTACTTTCCATAAGGATCTTTTGAAAATTTCCTACCGTAAACATATCAAAACGTAATTTTTGATTAGTAACATGCATTGTTAAGAACTTCATTTAGACAACTTTAAACGCGATTTTCTCAATATTTTGATTTTCAGATTCAGATTCCAGATTTTCAAATAGTTGTATCTCGGCCAAATATACGTCCTATCCTAACAAACCATGCATCAATCATGTATAAATCTCAATTTACGATAACTGACCTTTATAACTGGTTTTGTGGTCCAGGGTCACAAATGGTAGTGCTAAAGGATTGCTTATGCTAGGTTATAAAGCTTCAGAAGAAAAACTTAAGGAAAAACTGGAGAAAATTTGTTAGTGTGGAAAACATTTTAGCCCTACTGACAACCATGATGTTAGCTGTTTGATGTGGTATTTGCGTGCTGGTTTAGATTTTGTTCCCCTGTCTAAAATATGTTGCACTAAATGTTCTCTGAGGTTCATATTTTTTTTTGCATGATTCACTTACACTACCATTCAAAAGTACGCATTATGTTTTTTAAAACACTTTGAAAGAAGTATCTTTCACTCACCAAGGCTGTATTTATTTGATCAAAAATACAGTAAATAATTCAGTAAAATACAGAAATATTGTGAAAAATTATTACAAAATAAAATAACTGTTTTCTAATTGAATGTATTTTAAAATGTAGTTCATTCTTATGATGCAAATCTGAATTTTCAGCATCATTACTCTAGTCTTCAGTGTGACATGATCCTTCAGAAATTATTCTAATATGTTGATTTGGTGTTTAATCATTACCTACTAATTATTATTATTGGTGCTCAAATATTAATAATAGTTCTTCTTATTATCAATGTTAAAAACATTTATGATAGTCCCCAAAATACTTGGGCATGCAGGAGACATTCAAAATGAATTAATGATATTGCATTTAATAATAAAATATCAAATGAAATAAGACAAATTGAACACTTTTAATGAAACAAAAAACTTATAATATATTGTTGGAAATTAGGACAAAAGGTATTTGGAAACACTGTAGTCTTGAAATGTTGTTGTAACATGTCTATACACTTTGAAAATGATTTTTTTGATGTTGGAAATACAAGAAAATACTATTTCATACTGTTTCAAAAGTTCTAGATTAATTTGATGTATTTATTGAAATTTACTAGCAATTGTTATGAAGCAATTCCTACACCAAATTGTTATAGTGTAGTTAATGTGATTAACTTTACCAGTATTATTCTGGACACCCGGAATTGATGCATTGCGATTCATGAGTCGATTCTGAGATTTTCCGAATGCATCGCAATTCTCTCTGGAATCGATTCTGAGCTTAGTTTTTAACAGCAAATGGCACTCTAATCTTGTCATGATCGGGGCTGTGGGTTTTCCCTCAGCCACCTGAGGTCGCTGTTTGCACTGCACTCTGATTCATCACGTCTGTTTTGTCATTACCACTGATTCACACACAGCTGTTCACAATCTGGACTCTGTATAAGAACACTCACACTTCATTCCGTTTTCAGGTCTGCATTGTCTTATGTCTCCTGTTTTGTCTGTTCACTCTGCGTTCCTGTATTCCTGGCTCAAGATCATGTTCCCTGTTTAGTTTATTTAGTGTTTCAGTTTGTTACATTTGTGCCGTGTTGGCCTTTTGTTTTGTTTATTTTCTGTTAATAAAATACTTACCTGCATCTGGACCCAGACCTCCTTGGCTGTAACGTGACAGAATGCAGACCTCACTGATGGGTCCAGCGGGGAGTAATTTTTTTTCTGAGGAGGCGGAGGCAGCGTCGGCCACCCGCTTTGAGACCATCTACGCCTGTTTGGCGGCGATGGAGGCCATTAACGCTGAGGCGGAGCGGAAGCGCCCCTACTATAGGGCCAGGGCGGAAGCGTTTTTTCGGGAGAGGGCGTCCGCTCAATCTGCTCCTGACGCGGCGGTGACCGCTCTCTCTGCTCCTGACGCGGCGGTGACCGCTCTCTCTGCTCCGGACTCGGCGGTGACCGCTCTCTCTGTTCCGGACGCGGCGGTGACCGCTGAAGTTCCACTGGCGGCGAGGCCAGCTCACGTTCCTCTGGCGGCGGTGTCCGCTCACGTCCCTCCGCTGCACGGGCCTGGCCCGCCATCCCTCCCCCTTATGCACCTTCCACCGTTCCTCCTCCCTCCAGAAATTTTGTTTTGGGAACGTCTGGTAGCCGTTCCCTAGAGAGGGGGTACTGTCATGATCGGGGCTGTGGGTTTTCCCTCAGCCACCTGAGGTCGCTGTTTGCACTGCACTCTGATTCATCACGTCTGTTTTGTCATTACCACTGATTCACACACAGCTGTTCACAATCTGGACTCTGTATAAGAACACTCACACTTCATTCCGTTTTCAGGTCTGCATTGTCTTATGTCTCCTGTTTTGTCTGTTCACTCTGCGTTCCTGTATTCCTGGCTCAAGATCATGTTCCCTGTTTAGTTTATTTAGTGTTTCAGTTTGTTACATTTGTGCCGTGTTGGCCTTTTGTTTTGTTTATTTTCTGTTAATAAAATACTTACCTGCATCTGGACCCAGACCTCCTTGGCTGTAACGTGACAAATCTAGTTTTTAACTGCACAAAATGACAACGAAGATGAAGGCCGAAGAGCGTTTGTGTGTTTGGTTGAGTCATGTAATTGCACATCGGGTCAGAATGCTTTTATGACGTGAGATTAATATAAACAGCTAACTCCCTTGTAATTCACTTCAACATTTTCAAACTTTATGAATGATTATTTTAGGTTCAAGTGTGTGTAAGAAACATGCAGTGCCAAAACTAAGCTAAGAATCGTTTTGAGACTGAATCGTGATGCATTCGGAAATTCTCAGAAACGACGTAGAATCATTTCTTAATTCACGATGCAATTCTTCTCAAAAATAAATAGAAAAGCCTTTATTGGCTATTACAGCAATCAAACACTTCCTATAATTGCTGACCAGCTTTTTGCATGTCTCCACTGGTATTTTTGCCCATTCATCTTTAGCGATGAGCTCCAACTCAATAGCTGTTCCCAATGAATCAGGGTAATTAGGATGCTTTAGAACAGCTTGGACTATTTGGAATGGTATAGAACTTTGGATTTTCCCATAGACTGTGACAGTTTGCAAAGGGTATGAATAATTTTGGACATGCCACTTTTCGTTAAAATGTAAATAAAAGCTGAAAAATATTTTTTTCCACAATGATGCTTATTGTACATCGTCTTATTATCTTTTGGGAGAAGCCTGTGACATTTCCGGTGAAAAAAATAAAAAAATAAAAAAATAATTTATATATATATACCCTAACCCTAAGTCTAAAATACTTTTATACACTAGCATGCATGTGTTTGTATCAATAAACTCACGCTGAACTTGCTGGCCTTTTTTCCTGCAGTGCTGGAGAAGGTAACCTGCAGATCTTCTGGGAAATAAAGAGTCAGGATTCGTCCACCTTCTTTCAGTTTGAGCACCACGGCATCCTGACAGTCCACATACAACACTATCTGCCTGGGCTCCAAACTCACAGCCATCCTCACCCAACCTCCACCCGTGAATGGACTCCCACCTGGCACCTTTAGCACCTCCGTCCGCAGGCCATCCTCTGACCTGAACTCCAGCTGCAGCCAGTCTGCTCGGGTGTTGGAGACGAGCTCCAGCAGGGGGCGTTCATCCTTCTGCAGGAGGGCAGAGGAGGTGAAGGAGATGAGGGTGGCCTCCGAGCCTTTGTTCTGACGGCCCACCAGGTGCAAACCCAGGACGCCCTGTGAGGTGTTGAAGAGGTAGTCCAAAACATTCTGGGGTAGTTTTAGATGAGGCGTGCTTGAACGAAAACGCCAGGCCGGCATCTCTGGGTCACGTCCTTTGACCTTAGACACCCCACGAGGAGAGCGAGTGACATTAAGAGCCTTCAAGAGGTTGATTACTAAGAGAAGAAACATGTAGAATGACAAAAGTGACATGCATTATGCCTAGTAATCATTCAGTACCATGATACACAGTTGAGGACAACTGAAGGACTCATATGCAACTGTAACAGAAGGTTCAAATGCTCATTGATGCTCCAGAAGGAAACACGATGCATTAAGAGCAATTTGAAGATCAGGGAAAACTTAACTTAGTTTATCTTATTTAGGCAAAATAAGGCAAATGTACACATCTTCATTCTTTTCAAAAGTTTACACCCCTGGCTCTTAATGCATGTTTTTTCCTTCTGGAGCATCAGTGAGCATTTGAACCTTCTGTAATAGTTGCATATGAGTCCCTCAGTTGTCCTCAGTGTGAAAAGATAGATCTCAAAATCATACAGTCATTGCTGGAAAGGGTTCAAATACACAAAAATGCTGAAAAACCAAAGAATTTGTGGGACCTGAAGGATTTTTCTGAAGAACAGCAGAAAGTTTAACTGTTCAGGACAAACTAAGAACTTATGAACAAAAAGTATGTATTTGAAAAGAAATCTCACGGCAGTCTTCAGTGATGATCCTTCAGAAATCATTCTAATATGTGAATTTGCTGCTCAAGACACATTACTTCTTATTATAGAATTTTTGTGGAAACCATGATACATTTTTGTTTCAGAAATAAAAGACTTGAAAGAACAGTATATATTTCAAATTGAAATGTTTTGTAATATTATAAATATCTTTACTGTCACTTTTGATCAATTGAATGCATCAATTAAACACAGAATGATTTCTAAAGGATCATGTGACACTGAAAACTGGAATAATGGCTGCTCAAAATTCAACTTTGCATCAAATAAATAAATTACATTTTAAATATATTTAAAAAAGAAACTATTAATTAATTAAATATATAATACATTTTAGTAGTGAACCTGCTATCACACAGATGAAACGGTACAAAATTACAAGCTTTTTGACCTTTTATAAGCATGTAAATAGTAATATGTGAGAGGAAAAAACCCTGCAGAGCAATGATGGCGAGTGAGGAAAATGCTCATAATGACTTCCTTTCCTTGTCAGATCTTTACTGTTCCAAACCTCCCTGAGGACAACGCAACACACACACACACACACACACACACACACACACACACACACACACACACACACACACACACTGGTTTACATGTTTTATGGGGACATTCCATAGGCGTAATGGTTTTTATACTGTACAAACCGTACTTTCTATCGCCCTACACCTACCCTACACCTAAACCTAGCCCTCACAGGAGATTGTGCATACTTTTACTTCATCAAAAAAACTCATTGTGCATGATTTATAAGCCTGTTTCCTCATGGGGACCTGAGAAATGTCCCCACAAGGTCAAAATTTACTGGTATTCCTATCCTTGTGGGGACATTTGGTCCCCACAACGTGATGAATACCAGGTACACACACACACACACACACACACACACACACACACACACACACACACACTCTTAATCTATATCTCAGGTATTTCTCTATGAAATCAGATTGAACTGATAAGAGATAGGAACTTAAAAGGCCAGACAGAGACGAAAAGACAAGATAGAAAACAAAGGTTATGTGGAAGTGGAAATGATCCTTTGAAAAAAAAAAAAAAAAAAGCAAGCAAGCAGAAGCATACCTGCGCTGGGCAAATCAAAACTTACAGATAAAAAGAGGCAAACTGAGACATTGATAACATAGAGAGAAGGGCTGTCTCCTGAAGACAGATAAATCTACAATCAAAATCAAAATCTCCTTTTGGGAACATCCTCGAAGTCAAAATAATTTCAAAATTGAGCACATTTTTTGGATGCTAAAGAATTTCTTTAGGGGTAGGGTTGGCCTGTAATAATCATATTTGTGAGTAAATATAAAATGCAAAATTTTAAAAAGCTTTTTACATTTTTTGTCATTATTACAATGTATTTTTGTTTTTATTTTATGGATAGATTAGATTTCTAATTAAAAAATGTTCATTTAAGGGTGGGATTAGTTTGTAATAATCATAATACACTTTAGAATAATAGAAATCAATGGTATGTTCTAATTTAGCGATATTTTTTAGAGACAAATTGTTCAAAAATGATAAAAAATATTGTAGGTGTAAGTTTATGCATAGTCTATTTATAAAAATCACATTTTTCTTTTCTTTTTTTATAAAAAAACAGCTTTTTAGAACATTAGCACATTTTCTAATTCAAAAGTTTTAATTTAGGGGTAATTATTGGGGGCTTTAATAATCATAATTATAAGTAAATATGAAAATAGTAATATTATTACAATGCAATTTGGTTTTCATTTCATGGATGGGATTAGATTGTAATAATCATAAATAATTACTTTTTTGCATTTTTAGATATTTTTAGATTAGATATGTAATGCAAAAAATTATTTAGGTTTGTGATTAGTTTTTAATAATCATAAATAGCTTTAGAACAACAAAAGTCAATAGTATGTATTAATATAGTATTTAGCTATTTTTTAAACAAATTGTTTCAAAATTATATAAAAAAAACTTAAATCACTTATTTAACAAATATTTTAGTTATGAGTTTATGCATATGCTATTTATTTTCCTTTTTCATAAAAAACAAACAAACAGCTTTTTAAAAAACTAAGCATATTTTCCTAAGCAAAAGGTTTTCATTTAGGGGTAAAATAAGTCTTTAATAATCATGAAAATGAGTCAATAAAAAAAAGATACATTTTTTGTTATTATTACAATGAAATTTGGATTTAATTTTATGCATTAAACATTTAGCATTTAGGTATTTTTAGATTAGATATCTAATGCAAAACTAATTCATTTAGGGATTAGTTTGTAATAATATGTAAAATGTAAAATGTATTACAATTTTTAAAAGTATTTTTTATATACGTTTATTAGGTGCTGTAACATCTCATCACTTTCGTTTTCTTTTTCATTAAAAAAACTTCAGCTTTTGTGCAGTTCATTCAAACAGTCCTGCAGTGAAAGTGATTTTTAAAAGTATAAATATTCCATGTAGTCTCCAATATTTCTAAATAAATAAATGAACACGAAATACATTCTTTTGGAATGCCCAATTCAGCCCATCAGTGATACAATGTAGCGGCGGCACACATCAATGCAACAATGTATCAAGTGTTTGATTGACAGCTCTCACCGGTGTCGGCGCCGCGCGGGTGATTCGCGTCCTGATGAGTTTGAACAGAGTCACAGACATTCCAGAGAACAAGCAAACTCATGAAAACACCTCCAACTAAAGCCGTCAACTCCATTCTCACCCGACCAATTTCTGCTTCAAAGTCTTCAGAAGAAAAAATACCGTTTTCATTATTCAGTGAAATAATGATTAGAAATATTAAAGTACGTTAAAATAAAAAACGTCAATAGCCTACATGAAGCAAGATCTCGGATGAAGAGCTAGATGAGTCTGGTCTGGTCTCGTATGACAGCGACCTTCAGACATGAAACATCTGGACTTGTTTTCCGTTGTTTAGCTGCGGGGTTCGAGGTTTTCCTGTCGCCTCCAAACAAAACAAGGCAAAGTTTCGTTCTTTTCCGAGACTGAAATGAATGCTGTACATGTGACAGTCGCAGGAGACTGCAGTTCTCTCCTCTGTGTTACTCTGCTCCTCTAATCGCGATCCTCCTTTCTCCTTTCAGCCAATGGAAAGAAAAACTACATACTTTCAGTTAAACATTTCCGGATTTCCGGGCACCCCCGAACCTTTAGTCGTCAACTTTTAGTGAAGAACACAAAACAGTTTTATTAATACACAATGTCTTATAATAAGTTATACAAAGATTATTGGATTCTCAAAAGATCATGCCCATTCAAAAACGATTACATATTAATTAACACAGCATATGATATCACATAAGCAATAAAAATGAAAAAAATATATTAAAATATATACATTTTAACTTATAAATTAATAAGAATGTGATGGTCAGTTTCAGTACCATGGTATATAGCAAAAAAAAAAAAAAGTAGAAAAATGTTATTCAAAATCAGCAATCTTTCTGAGTGTATATGAATTGATCTTCAGGATTCATATTTGCAGAAAACAATGGTTTGAAGTTAAAAACATTGTAATGATATGTTTCTTACAAACACTGCTTTTCACCTCCCAAGATGTTAACTGATGGACTGGAGTGGTGTGGATTATTTGTGGACAACTGTGTTTTTATCAGCTGTTTGGACTCATTGTGATGGCACCCATTCACTGCAGAGGATCCATTTGTGAGCAAATGATGCTAAGTTTCTGCAAATGTTCTGATGATGAAACAAACTCATCTACATCTTGGATGGGCTGAGAGTTGAGTACAGTTTCAGCTTATTATCTTTTTATTTCTAAACTATTCTTTTTACACTATTACACTTTTAAAAATAAAGGTGCTTTAAAAGGTGCCATGAAGAACCATTTTTGGTTCCATAAAGAATTATTTCGTCAAAGTTTCTTTAAAGAACTACATCTTTCTTACCTTTTTATAATCTGAAGAACCTTCTTTTGCAATAAAGAACCTTTTGTGAAACAGAAAGGTTCTTCAGATGTTAAAGGTTCTTTGTGGAACCATTTAAACAAAAAAGGTTCTTCTATGTCATCGTGAAGCACCTTTATTTTCAAGAGTGTACAAAGTCATTTTTTTAACATTCCCACCTTAAATTTAGGGGGGAAAAAATGGGGCTTTATTGAAATCATTATATTTTAATTATTTTTAATGTTTTTTAAAGAAGTCTCTTCTGCTCACCAAGCCTGCATTCATTTGATCCAGCAGTAATAAATAACTGTTTTCTATTTGAATATATTTCAGAATGTAATTTATTCCTGTGATCAAAGCTGAATTTTCAGCATCATTACTCCAGTCTTCAGTGTCACATGATCCTTCAGAAATCATTCTAATGTGCTGATTTGCTGCTCAAGAAACATTTATTATTATCAATATTTAAAACAGTTCAGTACATTTTTTCAGGATTCTTTGATGAAAAGAAAGATGAGCATTTATCTGAAATAAAAAGCTTTTGAAACATTATACACTCTACCATTCAAAAGCTTGAAGTCAGTATAATTTTTTTATTTTAAGAATTATAGAAATAATACCTTTTATTTAGCAAGGATGCTTTAAATTGGTCAGAAATTATGATTTATAATGTCACAAAAGATTTCTATTTCAGGTAAATGCTGTTCTTCTGAACTGTATTTATCAAAGAAACCTGAAAAAATTGTACTTAATTGTTTTCAACTCAATAATAATAATAAATGTTTTTAAGCAGCAAATCAGAATATTAGAATGATTTTCTGAGTGATCATTTGACTGATGTAATGATGCTAAAAAATCAGCTTTGAAATCACAGGAATAAATTACATTTTACAATATATTCAAAAGTTATTTTAAATAGTAAAAACATTTAAAAATTGTAGCTTTTGCTGTATTTTGGATCAAATAAATGCAGGCTTGGTGAGCTGAAGAGACTTCTTTAAAAAATCTTTTGAGTGGTAGTGGATGTCACCAAAGTATGTCAGTGGTGTGAAAGACCACTCAGATGACCTTTGTCTCTGATGTCTAATTGGTTAAAACGAGGACACTATTTCAGCCACCTAATCTCTACCTGTCTTAATTACAGTGTGCTTCCAAGACAACTCTATTAGTGTGTCTTGTCAGGGTTTATTAAAGCATATAAGGTATACACACTAGGACGAGACAAAAATAGGCCAGATTACCACTCAAGACACAGGCTGTTACACTTTACCATCAGGATCTTGAGAAAAGTCCCTAAAAATACAGTATTGCATTTTTTACAGGCATTTTACCCGTATTTTGAATTACGCATGTATGTCTATCTATCTATCTATCTATCTAGTTTGATAGAATTTCAGTCCTTCAGACGTTGACGCTTTGACTCTCTCAGTCTCTTTTTTGTACAACATTGTATTTGTCATATTACATACACAGTTTTACTTAAAGGTTACTACTGGCCATCTTAGAATGCTGCCATCTGATTGGCCGAGAGTGAAGTGATGCTATTGGTTAGACCTGGGATGATGGTTAGTCCTAGCAGAGGTATTTGATTTGACCTCTTAACTTGGCTCTGATCCAGTGAGCCTGAACGCTAAACCTCAGACTAATCCTCCGCTCACCAACTGATGCAAACACTGACATGCGGTGGACTCAATACGCAAGTCACACACAAACTCTGTACTCAACCTCTCTTTAACAGTCACATCCAAAATTCTGTGGATGGTAATAATGTAACTTTGGAGAGAAAATCTGAACCTGGAGAACAGTTAGATGGAACAGGTAGGTTAGAATGCTTTCTTGTCTTTGTCTCAAATCAATACTGTATAATCAAATCAAGAGAACAAACTATAATTAACAGGTTTTGTGAGCTCAAATGGAACTGAAGTGTATTTTTGGCTTGTCTTTAGTTCTGTATGAGAGAGAGATGCTTCAACTGACTTGTGTAATAGTCTTGAATAATTTTAGATGATCTGTGTGCATGTTCACATTAACACAATGGTGAAAACATAATAGCTTTATACAATTGTGTGATTATTATCAGTCTTTAATTTACTTGTAATCCTCTTCTGTTGCTTAAAACAAGTCACGAGGGCTCCAAAATATTCCAGTTATAAGCCAAATGCTGAAATATAAGAATACAAAGTCAATTTGGATTGATTTAGTTTGATAGAGATAAATTAATACAGCTGATGAATATTAGCAAATGTTTAATATTTTAGAAATATAAAAATAATTGTTGTGAATGTTACATTGACTGAAAATGCTGATGGGATAATGTGACTCTTCATGGCTTTACTCTATTATTTGTTATCATTGTTTATTTATTTCCTCTTATTTTACACATCAGCTCAATGCCTTACAATTATATCCATTTAAGTGTTCTGTCTAGTGAGGGTGGGACTGGGGTGAAGGGTGGTTAGAAAAGAATGTTTACATGTATATTGAAATAATTCTGTAAATTGTTGATGCAAAATAATAAATATATTGATAAAAAAAAAATAATTGTATAATAATAATAATAAGTGCCCAGTATTATTTTAATATAATTGCGATACTATTATAGTTTTTACTAATACATTTATTTGTACATTTTACATGTAGTTTCATTTTAGTCAAAGTTTTAGTCATTTGTTGTGTATTTATACTAGTTTGTATTTCAGTTTTAGTTTTTTTAGTACATTAAAATGAGGGAATTAAATGAGTTACCTTAACAGCTGAAATAAAAGTTTTTATATTTTATATGCACATTTCAATTAACATTTATTTTATTTAAAACAACACAAGTTAATACAAACCTGGTCATACCTAACAACGTCCTCTCATACCTTATGCCGTTATTGTATAATACTGTACTACATATTAAAAATATTAAAGAGACAGAGACATTGCACTGAGCAAATTATTGACAAATTGAATATTCTCTTGATGGCATGAATGGAAATTGTTTAACGCAGCTTGGATATGTTTGTCTTGATGTGTAAGTAAGAGTGTGTTTGGGTGTTTGCACGTAAGATGGCTTATCTGTCTGCTGAGAACCTCCTTACGAGATTTAAAGGTCTTAAATGAGCAGGCCTGTTTGCTGAAAACATTTATAGGTCATATATATACACACTACCAGTCAAAAGTTTTTGAACAGTAAGATTTTAAATGTTATTAAAGTCAAGCCTTCATTTATTTGATCCAAAGTACAGCAAAAACTGTAACATTTTGAAATACTTGTACTATTTAAAAAAAAAAAAAAAATTATTTGAATATATTTTAAAATGTAATTTATTCCTGTGATTTCAAAGCTGATTTTTTTTAACATCTTTAATCCAGTCACATGATCCTTCAGAAATCATTCTAATATTCTGATTTGCTGCTCAAAAAACATGTTTTATTTTATTATTTTGAAAACAGCTGAGTACAATTTTTTCAGGTTTCTTTGATAAATAGAAAGTTCAGAAGAACAGCATTTATCTGAAATAGAAATAGAAACGTTATAAATGTCTTTATCATCACTTTTGATCAATTTAAAGCACCCTTGCTAAATAAAAGTATGTTACAAAAGCTTTTTCTTTCAGATAAATGCTGATCTTTGGATCTTTCTATTCATCAAAGAGTCCAGAAAAAAAGGTATGTTTTAAATATTGAAAATAATAATAGTAAAAATGTTTCTTGAACTTCTTAAACAGCAAATTAGCATATTATAATGATTTCTGAAGGATCGTGTGATGCTTAATGATGCTGAAAATTCAGCATTTCATCACAGGAATAAATTACATTTTAAAATATATTCAAATAGAAAGCAGCTATTTTAAATGGTGGAAATATTTCACAATATTACTGCATTTGCTGTATTGTGTTTAAATAAATGCAGACTTGGTGAGCAGAAGAGACCTACCATTCAAAAAACCTTTTGACTGGTAGTATATATATATATATATATATATATATATATATATATATATATATATGCGTGTGTGTGTGTGTGTGTGTGTGTGTGTGTGTGTTTGTATAATAAAAATGTGTGATTTTTAAAATACCTGTTTTTTATCCTGTCAGTGAGAGATGGTTTTGAGGTTGATCTTCAGTCAGCAGCCACTGTGGAAGATTGTAATATTCTGCCAGCTATATTCTGCGGTCAGCCGGCATTCTGTAACTGGTATAAACACAAACACAGAAACAGACCACACACAAAATAACAAACACATACATATATGCACACACACACTTGACATGCATGCGTCCATACAACTTCTATTGGCTTCACAAAGCGAATACAGTTCTGAAAGAATTTGAGCAGGGAATTACGGAATTACGGATTTTCAATCCGTGGGCCACAGAAAATTAAGAACAAATCAGTATCCAGGCAACAATCCGGTCGAGCTAATCTGTCAGAGCTGTGCTGAACAACAGGCTCTTTGTATTGCATCAGACATTATCTAATAATTGACAAATTACAACATTTATTAGCAACCGGACATGAAAATCAACCAACATTTTACATTACAGCAGACTGTAATTAGAAATATCCACCTTTTTCCTCAATGCAGAAGTAAGCCTATGGGTGAGACTTCTGGTTCATTAGCCGTTATAGGGAAATAAAGAGAAGAATAACAACGTGCAGTAAATGGTACAACTGTTTGCACTTCAAACCAGTGTGTTCATAACTAAGATAATACATTAAAATAATATGGTAAGACACCAATTTGCAATATCAAGCAGCAAAACAAGTTATTTTGTACAGATAAAATAGCTGGATGCGGATAAGACCAGAAGTCAGATCCATAAAATAGGTATAGTGTGAAAAATGTGAAAAATGTTGTTTAAAAAATTTTACATTTACATTACATTTATTCATTTAGCAGATGCTTTTATCCAAGGGACTTACAATTGGAAATACAACAAGTGATTCATCCTAAGGAGGCAGATAAACATAGGAAGTTCTCAAAAATACCATATGTGACCCTGGACCACAAAACCAGTCATAAGGTAAAATTTTACAAAACTGAGATTTATACATCATATGAAAGCTCAATAAATAACCTTTCTATTGATGCATAGTTTGTTAGGATAGAACGATATTTGACCGAGATACATCTATTTGAAAATCAGGAATCTGAGGGTGCAAAAAAATCAAAATACTGAGAAAATAACCTTTAAAGTTATCCAAATTAGGTTCTTCACAATGCATTTTACAAATCAAAAATTACATTTTGATATATTCACAGTAGGAATTTTACAAAAAATCTTCATGGAACATGATCTTTACTTAATTTCCTAATGATTTTTGGCATAAAAGAAAAATCTAAAATTTTGACCCATACAATGTATTTTTGGCTATTGCTACAAATATACCCCAGCGACTTAAGACTGGTTTTGTGGTCCAGGGTCACATATATCAGGCGTTGTTAGAAGAGTGCAGGCTAGAAGGGGATCAAGAAAGATCAAGAAAGAGAGGAGAACAAATTTTTTTTTTATATAGTCACAGTGTCGAAAAAGATGGGTTTTCAGCAGTCACTTGAAAGCTGTTAAGGAGTCTGCATTCCGGATAGGGGTGGGAAGATCATTCCACCAGGCAGGAACAGTGAACGATAATGTTCTAATGTAAATAAATGTAATGTGTCTATTTTTGGCAGCCAGCGATTGTGACGGTGGGCATGACGTGTTGGCCAATGTCAAAGAGAACAGCCTGATGGGAACTTTTATTGCCAACCTCAGTTTCACTGCGCATCCATCATCCAATCATATGCGTTTAAAACTATCTGGGAAAGACGCTGATTGGTTTTATCTGGAGGGAAGAACCATTAAACTGAACTCAACGTCAACTAGGATTATTGATAGAGAGGTATCATTAAATTATCTTTAAATACAAGCCATTACACTGTCATATTCTGTCTTGATTTTGTTTAAATGATTAATTTGATTTGTCTATAATGATATTACAGATGCACGGCTCAGTTTTAACAGCAACTGTAAGGTGTTACAAACATAAGGCCCTACAGGTAAGTTGAATTACAGTATCTGTGACAATTCAGCAGCATCCTCTTAGAAAATTGGATTTAGCTATACAGATTATAGTTGTCAAATAAAAGTAATGTTGCTGTCAGACTGAACACAGGATCATGGTAGAGGTTCTGAACGAGAATGACAACAAACCCAAGTTCCTACAAAGCTCAATTCAACCTCTGCAGCTCAGTGAGGTAAAACACACAACATAAACAAAACACATAGGCTACTAGTCAAAAGTATTTATTGTTTTTTTTTAAATGGGTCTCTTCTGCTCACCAATTCTGCATTTATTTGACCCAAAGTACAGCAAAAACAGTACATTTTTGAATTATTTTTCCTATTTAAATAACTGTTGAATATATTTTAAAATGTAATTTATTCCTGTGATCAAAGTTAAATTTTCAGCATCATTACTCCAGTCTTCAGTGTCACATGATCAAGAAACATTTTTTATTATTTATTTATTATTATCAATATTTCTTTCAGGATTCTTTGATGATTAGAAAGATCCAAAGTTCAGCTTTTGGTTTTTTAAATTTACACTTGGAGCTTGGAGTCAAATTCATTTTTTGGGAAAGAAACTACAGAAATTAATACTTTTATTTAGCAAGGATGCTTTAATTTGATCAAAAGTGATGATAACGACATTTATAATGTTAGAAAGTATTTTTATTTCAGATAAACGCTGTTCTTCTGAACTTTCTATTCATCAAAGAAACCTGAAAAATACACTCAGCTCTTTTCAACATAATAATAATAATAATAAATATTTTTGAGCAGCAAATCAGATTATTAGAATGACTTCCGAAGGATCATGTGCCTGGACTAATGATGCTAAACATTCAGCTTTGAAACCAGAGGAATAAATTGCTTTTTAAAATATTTTAAATAGTAAAAATATTTAAAAATATTTAAAAATTTTACTGTTTTTGCTGCACTGAAAAACATTAAAAATCTTACTGTTCAAAAACTTTTGACTGGTAGTGTATCTTTATTTTTTTTAAAGATATAAATAATTGTATTCATCAAGGATGCATTAAATTGATCAAAAGTGAGAGTAAAGACTTCAAAATATTACAAAAGATTACAAAATATTTATTCTTTAAATGATTTTTGAAGGATCGTGTGACACTGAAGACTAAAGGAATGAGGCTGAGAATTCAGCTTTTCATCATTAAAATTTAAAATATATTCAAATAAAAATAGTAAAAAAGCTGTTTGAAATTGTATTAATATTTCACAATATTACTGTATTTACTGTATTTTTTGATCAAACAAATGCAGCCTTGGTGAGCATTAGAGACTTTCAAAAACACATGTGACCCTGGACCACAAAACCAGTCTTAAGTCGCTGGGGTATATTTGTAGCAATAGCCAAAAATACATTGTATGGGTCAAAATTATTGATTTTTCTTTTATGTCAAAAATCATTAGGAAATTAAGTAAAGATCATGTTCCATGAAGATTTTTTGTAAAATTCCTACTGTAAACCTATCCAAATGTAATTTTTGATTAGTAATATGCATTGTTAAGAACTTAATTTGGACAACTTTAAAGGTGATTTTCTCAGTATTTAGATTTTTTGCACCCTTAGATTTCAGATTTTCAAATAGATGTATCTCGGCCAAATATTGTCCTATCATAACAAACCATACATCAATAGAAAGCTTATTTATTGAGCTTTCATATGATCTATATATCTCAGTTTTGTCAAATTTAACCTTATGACTGGTTTTGTGGTCCAGGGTCACATATATTTTGCTTATAAAAGTATATATTTAAAACATTTTCCCATATTTTACTGCACTCCTGAGATTTTCTCTCATCTTCTGCTGTTTTTATGATGTGTTTGTTCAGTTGACAGCGGTGAACTCTGTAGTGTTTACAGTCCAGGCCACAGATGCTGATGGAGACACGCTCACATATGTCATTGATGAAACATCAGTAGGTGAAACAAACATCTCATCAGATCCACAAAACCACATTAGAAACCTTCTGCTAGCCCTACTGCAGCCTCATTCAACCTAAAGTGATAGTTCACCCAAAAATTATAATTCTGTCATCATTTACTCGTCCACATGTTGTTCCGAACCTGTATGAATTTCTTTCTTCTGTTAAACACAGAAGACGATATTTTGAAAAATGTTTGTAACCAAACAGTCAATGGCTACCGTCAACTGTTTGTTTCCCAAAATATCTGCCTTTATGTTCAAAAGAATAAAGAAATTCATATAGGTTTGGAACAACTTGAGGGTGAACAAATGATGACAGAATTGTTATTTTTGGGCAAATTATCCCTTTAAGTGTTTTTCATTGTAATAAATCAAATAGGTTTAATAATCTGTTTATTAAAATATGTTTACTATCATGTTTATATATTTCCAGCCTGATGCCAGGTATTTTCGAGTGGACTTACCCAACAGTGGCAAAGTGATTCTCAACAAGTCACTGGACTATGAGATCAAAACTCAGCTGCGACTGACTCTTTATGCAGTGGTAAAACACATACAGAAAATAAAAATATGAGAAATAAACAAACTGTTGTTTACTCAGATGTTGGTGTGGTTGTAGGAGATGAACACAGATGAGCACTACAACACAACAGCAACAATAATCATCAATGTGACTGATGGGGATGACCAATACCCACAATTCCAGCCTTGCACTCTTCTCTCAGCCAATCACAGCAAGCGCATATGTGCCAATCCTCTATACACCGCCAACATCACAGAGAACGAGCAGGTAAACCCTGTAAATATATGTATACAAATAAAGACATCTTAATGTTTTTGAAGTCAATTATGTTCACCAAGGCTGCTTTTATTTGAAATACAGTAACACTAATATTGTGAAATTTTATTAAATTTAAAAGAACTGTTTTCTGTTTGAATATATTTTAAAATGTAATTTATTCTGCAAAGCTGAATTTTTAGCATCATTACTCCAGTCTGTGATTCTTGAAAAATCATTCTGATATGCTGATTGGCTGCTTATGAAACATTTATTATTATCATAAATGTTGAAAAAACAGCTGAGCTACTTATTAATTTTGTGGAAAACTGATACTTTCATATTCCCTAGGCCTAGGAAATAGAAATTGTTTGTAATCAGGGTGCGATTTGCCGGGGAGATGAGGGGGAATTTGCATCCCTGCCTCTGCTAAATTATTTTTATCCTGTGGGGATAAAACATCCCATGAAGCCGCTCCTATTACCCGATCTAAATCAAATGATGCACGATACGTGCTTTAAAGTCCTGTTCTGAATCAAATGATTCGTGATACGCGTATTGAAATTCCATTTTGAATCAAATGATCCAACATACACGCATTGAAGTCCCGTTCTGAATTAAATGATTCGTGATATGCACATTGTTCCGTTTTGAATCAAATGATCCAAAATACGCGCATTGAAGTCCCGTTCTGAATTAAATGATTTGCGATACGCGCATTGAAATCCCGTTCTGAATTAAATGATTTGCGATACGCGCATTGAAGTTCATTTTGAATCAAATGATGCCAGATACACGCACTGAAGTCCTGTTTTGAATCAAATGATTCGCCATACGTGGATTGAAGTCCTGTTCTGAATCAAATGATTCACAATACGCGCATTGAAGTTGTGTTTTGAATCAAATGATGCCAGATACACGCATTGAAGTCCTGTTTTGAATCAAATGATTCGCTATACGCGCATTGAAGTCCTGTTTTGAATCAAATAATTCGCCATATGCGTTTAGAAGTTCTGTTTTGAATCAAATGATCCAAGATACATGCATAGAAGTCCCTTTCTGAATTAAATGATTCACGATACGCGCATTGAAGTCCCGTTTTGAATCAAATGATTCGCGATCCGATTGGAGTGCTTCAAAACAGTGAATAATTTTCGAAGCAGTGGTTTACTGATTCGGAGTTTCAAAAAGCTCAGTTGATACTTTGCTCACTTTCTCTATATAATTTATTTGTTATTTGAAATGAAATCATTACAATTAATAGGCCTAACTTACAATGTTTGTATTAAATTGTGACCACGTTAGACAGTTTCTGTCATATTAAAAGCAGTTCATGATGTGACACTCATTATCTGGTACTTGCCAAAAAAGACGGGTATAATGTGCATTGTTAACAGATTACACTAACAGTTTGGTCAACCTCTGCCTATGGAGAGAAAAAAAAAAGTTTTCAAAAGCATCCCCCCCTCTTGTTTTTCACAAATCGCAGTTTGTAATGATATAAAAGCCTTTACTGTCACTTATGATACATTCCAGGGTTGGGGTCAATTCAGGAATGAACTCAACAATTCCAATTCAAAGAAGGAAATGGAATTGGAATTCAACAACAATTACAGGAAACAGAGTTGGAAGTGGAATTCAATTCAGGGAAATTCCGCTGAATTCCGTTTATTGCTGTTTCTGAGCATTCATTTGTGATTGCATTTAGAGACATACATTTGAACTTTATTTATGATGCTTTACAAATACCAAGTAAAGTATGAAATAGAGTTGATCAAATGCAAGTAAATAAAAATGAGAACAGTACATTATGAATTAATAATAGAATGACAGTGGTGAAACATTTCTGGATGTACTATACATTCAATGTATGATTACCACATAACATAATATATGTCTCAACTCACAAAAAAATGAGTCATGTTCATTCATGTATTTCATTCACTTTTTATTGCATCGAATTATCATAATTTCCTGAAATTTGGCATGTGAAATGATCATGCTTAACATACTAAACATACATTATTTTGCATTTCTTTTATATGTTTCTTGTTTATGTGATTTACAATATTTAATATACTATAAACTATTAAGCAAATCAAGTCAAAATATTTTATTTAGCAACTCAAGTGGAATTTATTTGATTTCAATTCTGTTTCCTGACATTCCAATTCAATTCCAATTCCAATTCAAAAAGTGAATTGGAATTTACCATTCATCCTCAATTCAATTCATGAATGGCCCCAACCCTGATTCATTCATTACATCATTTGCAGAAAAAAAATATTACTGACCCATGGCTCAGTACATGGATCTGACTCCTTCTAATTGTCTCTTTATTTCTCACTCAGGACATTGTCTTGGATTTCTTTCCGGGTCCGATTCAAGCCATTGATGGTGATAAAGGTCTCAGAACGCCAGTAAAGTACACCATCCTGTCAGGTGCTTCTCCTTTCTCTGTCACTGATGCAAACTCCTGGAATAAAAAACAAATGCTGATTAAATATATGTGTTTCTGCTGTAATACAGGGGCAGATAATGGCAGATTCGTCATTGACAGTCATTCTGGAGAGGTGCGGTTAACCAGACGTGTGGAGAACAGACTGCTGATCCCAACACTGAGACTACGTGTTATGGTGTGTCTGAGAGTGAAAAACAAAAATGTACAATAAAATAAAATTAAATAATTAAAATAAAACATTATTATTACATTTAATATATACAGTCAAACCAAAAATTATTCCGACAACAGATTAAATTTTTTATATTTTTTACTAGTGGGTGCAGGACACTATAATTCATTTATGTAAGTGAAGATAGCAAAATAAAGTAAACTGTGATATATTATACCCAAAAACTCTTTATACAGTGGACTACCAGTAAAACTGATCAAAATTTGGGACTAAAAATTATTCAGACACTTTGACCTGACTATGTTTTGCCTAAGTGTTTTTTCTTTAATTGCTAATGCAAACTTTTTACACCACAAACTGAACAAAATTACGCATTGCTTGGTAATTGGTCAACAAAATATTGATAGTTGTGTAAATACTAGCAGCTGTCAATTTTAGATTGATTGCAATCCAGTACATACCTTTCTATCAAAGTGATCTGACATTATCAAGACGAATCAAGATTAGTTCTTGTCATATTTTATTACCATTTTCTAAACTATAGTGAATAAACTGTGATAATGGGAGAAATGTTGAAGAATTTCAGTTTGACTGCAAATAATATTCTAGTATATAAAAATAAATAAAATAGCATTTCTAAAGAAAAAATAATTGCTTTTTTCTTTTTGAAAGCATTGTGATGTTTCTGCTCAGGCAGCTCAGACGGATGACCCTCTGAAGTATGCAGTAGCCACAGTTCTGGTGAGGGTCCTAGCAGAAAACAACTTTCCACCGCAGTTTAACCGTTCAACGTACCGTGGCTTTGTCAGTGAGAGCGCAACTCCTGCCTCACTCGTCATGACGTACGGCAACAAATTACTTATCCTTGAAGCCACGGATCAAGACTTCACTGACGTACGTGACTCAACAAGATCACAACGTTACAAAACCACATACAGTCCGTACGACCATACAACAGTAACACCCCAATTTCAACATCGCAAAGACACTGGCTTGACATTCAAAGCATGAAATATGGAGTTATGTTTCTGTTTAAGCCTAAGAAACTGTGTTTGTTTTATGTTTGTGGGTTAAAGGGCTTCAATCCCAGACTGCAGTATTCTCTAAACTCCCAACATAACAGCTCTTGGCTCTTTTACATTACACAAGAAGGATTGCTCATCGCTAAAACCAGCAGGCTACACCTCGGCCACAAATATTTCCTAGAGGTATGACATAATGACTACATATATGCACTTAAAAAATATTTCAAAATTGTGTGTTGTGTGTTTTACAAGTACTATTTCAGTCCTTCCATCTCAAATATTCACATTCACAATATTCAAAGTTTGATTGACATCTCTTACTGTTACATAATTATTATTAATAATTTCCAAGTGAAAATTGTTTAATCATTACTTATTCTCAAACATGTCTGAAATAGGACATTTGATGACTGTGTTGCAGGTTCTAGCCACTGACCTGGAATCAGGAGACATTGTTAAAGCTGCATTGCATGTGGAAGTTCTTCAGAAAGGCCAACCAGGTACTAGAACGTCTTCAAACTCCTGGATTATATCTTAATTAGGAAAATACAAATATATAAAATATTTTATATAGACAAAATGTGTGCAACAAACTAGAAGTGGGCACTGTTTGTCTGTGCAAACCTTGCTAAACATACACTACCGGTCAATTTTTTTTTTTTTTAAAGATCATGTGACACTGAAGATTGGAGTAATGATGTTGAAAATTCAGCTTTGCATCACAGGAATAAATTCAGTTTTAAAATATATTCAAATAGGAATAACTTATTTTAAATTGTAATAATATTTCACAATATTACTGTTTTTTGTGAAAGCCCATTTCTGCCACGTAAGAAAATAAAAAAATTAATGACTTATAAAGCTTAAAATTTAGACTTTTTAATCTCATAATTTTGACTTTTTAAGTCATCATTTCAACTTTTTATCTCATAATTACGACTTAAGTAAGTCATTATTTCAACTTTTAAAGTCTTTTTCATCCCGTAATTATGGAAGCCCATTCCAACCACAAAAGAAAAAAAATTACTTAAAAGTCGAACATTTTGACTTTTTATCTCATAAATTCGACTTTTAAAGTAATAATTTCAACTTTTTAACTCTTAATTATGACTTAAGTCATAATTTCAACTTTTTATCTCATAATTATTGAAGCCCATTTACGCTACGTAAGAAAAAAAATGAGTTTAAAAATCAAACATTTTTACTTTTTAATCTCTCTTAATTATGACTGAAGTCATAATTTCAAATTTTTATCTCATAATTACTGAAGCCCATTTACACTACGTAAGAAAAAAAAAGTAAAAAAAATCTAACATTTTTACTTTTTAATCTATCTGGTCATAAGTCATAATTTTGACTTTTTATCTCATAAATATGACTTGAAGTTAAACTTTTCTCTCATAATTTTAACTTTTTATTCTGTAATTATGACTTATGCAAGTCATCATTTCAACTTTTCTATCTCATAATTATTGAAGCCAATATCTGCCACATAAGAAAAATAGTAATGCCTTAAAATGTTTGACTTTTTATCTCATGATTTCAAATTTTTAACTCTTAATTATGACTTAACTCATAGTTTCAACTTTTAAAGTCATAAATTTGCAATATTAGTTTTTTTTTCCATGGAAGCCCATATCCGCCATGTAAGAAAAAAATGTATGCCTTAAAAATTTGAAAAGTTTAACTTTTATCTCATAATTTTGACTTCATAATTTAGATTTTTTTTATCTCGTAATTATTGAAGCCCATTTACGCTATGTAAGAAAAAAATTATGCCTTTAAATGTCAAATTTTTTACTTCTCTCAATCTCTTAATTATGACTGAAGTAATAATTTCGACTTTTTATCTCGTAATTATGACTTAAGTATGTTCGGGGCTTATTTTTTTTTTTCTTATGTGGCGAAAATGGGTTTCCATAATCCTGTGACCAATGTGTTTATAGTCAATAAGTCAATTTTGACTTGTAAAGTCATAATTTCTACTTTTTATCTTGTAATTTTAATTATGTAATTTTAAGAATGTCCTAAATTCGACTTTTTAAGGCATGATTTTTTTCTCTTATGTGACGGAAATGGGCTTCCATAGCAATTACTGTATTTTTTTATTTAAAAAAATGCATTCTTGGTAAACATAAGGGACTTTTTTTACATTTTAACAATTAAGATTTTTTTTAAAGCTTTTGACCGGTAGTGTATAATAATCAATTATTTAAAAAAAATGTAAATAATAAACAATACTTGGTTAAACATGTAATAAATAACAAACAAATGTATTCTACAAGTTCCACAGGGTCCTTTGGGGGCGGGGCATGTGTACAGCAGTGAGGCAGTGGGCAGGGCAGAGGGTGTGGCAGGGGTGTGTCTGATCCTGCTGGCCATTACCCTATTTACACTGGTGCGGTGCATACAGATGAACAGAGAGAAGCGGAATCATGTCATCCGGAACAGTGTGGCCGACAGTGCACATCCTAATGTGGTAAGACAAAATACATTCATGCAACCTGCATAATAATAATAATAAATGTTTTTTGAGCAGCAAATCTGAAAATTTGAATAATTTCTGAAGGATCATGTGACTGGAGTAATGATGCTAAAAATTCAGCTTTAAAATCACAGGAATAAATTATATTTTAATAGTAAAACTATTTCAAAATTGTACTGTTTTTGCTGTACTTTGGATCAAATAAATGCAGTCTTGGTGTGCAGAACAAGACTTCATTAAAAATCTTACTGTTCCAAAACTTTTGACTGGTAGCGTAACTTCAAAATTTGGGGTGCCAGGATTTTTCTGAATGTTTCTGTCAATAATACAGTAAAAACAGAATTAATGTGAAATATTACCATTTAAATGACTGTTTTCTATTTGAATATATTTGGAAATGTAATTTTTTCCTGTGATGCAAAGCTGAATTTTCAGCATCATTATTCCAGTCTTCAGTGTCACATGATCCTTCAGAATTAATTCTGATATGATTCACAGTTCAAGAAACATTTAATTAATCTTATTATTAGTGTTTAAAATAGTTGCTGATTTAAAGAAGTTCAAAAGCATTTATTTATATATATATTTTTATCATTTATAGTTTGGAATAATTAATGATGTGACACTAAAGACTGGAGTAATGGAATAAATTACAGGAATAAATTACTTTTTAAAATAGTTTTACATAGAAAAGAGTAATATAACTTACTAACAATTTATAATTATTTAAAAATGTGTTTACTGCCAATTGTAACACTTATTAAACAATATTTAAAAATACTTTCTCCTTTATTTTTGATAGCTTGTAAAATTACACACACAAAAAAAACTTAAAGAATATTTTAAGCATTTTTAACAATTTTGAACCCTCAAAATGAATCTTTTTGCATTTCTTAATATTCCATATCTAGTGTCTGAGATGGTTCCGGATGGTAAGTTAATTTTACTGCATTCCCTCTTAGTGAATCTCCTTGTATTATCATTTCCCAAAAGTGAAAATAGAACAGTTTCTTAAAGCACAGAATGACAATGACATGCCGTTTACTAAACCAAGATGATCTATTAGCAGTTCTACATAAGTCACAGAGTTTTAAAGTGTTAGATCAGACACTACTTAATGCAGTATCCCAGACCTTCTAACTTTGAAAGTGCACTAAGTCTTTTTTGTTTAATTTTGGTAGATACAACAGGTACACCTACCAGTGTACATGCAGCATCACACACACTAAAAGTCATTCTAATATGCAGATTTGCTACTGAGAAACACTTCTTAAACACTGTAGATGCATTCATTATTGAATTGTACAGTGCATCAATTTAAATACTAGGCCTACTCAGTGCACCTTCAAATTTCCCTTAGTATCCTTTGTGCTTTTAAACAACAGAAATGTGTTTTCACAGAAGCAACTGTAAATCCAGCTGACGGACAGTTTTTCTCTGACAGATGAACCAGAGCTGTCCGATGAGCCTAATGGAGGAAACCTTCTCATATCACAATGAGGCGTTCAGCGAGTATGACTACTCCACCTCACCTTTCTACGGCAAACAGGGCATCTACACCAAAATAGAAGAACCACCTCCATCATCATCTGTGAACTTACCATCAATTACCTTCAACAAATACATACGGGAACCAAGACGCAATTATTTAGCACTGAGGCCCAACGGGAGGCCCGTGAACAGATTTAACAATAAAACAGTGTCATTTAACGACTACGTTGTGGTTCGGGAATGCGATGAGGAGGAGTGTGAAGAAAATACAGAGACTACGTTCACAACAGAGGTGGAGATTTGTACTGATTTAGAAGAAATTGATTGTGAGTTAGGAAACGATGATTCAGATCTCCAAGAAGAATTTAAAATGGAATCACAAAGAATCACTTTATACTGTGACGACATACACAATGAGTCTGAAATGCTCAATACACATCTCAAAAGAGTCAAGCAAGACTACGAAACGCATAATGCAGACCACACACAAGTAAAAATTGACTTGGAAGATGCAGATCCACTGGAAATGAGGCAGCCAAAAATAACTGGAAAGCACCAATTCAAGTCTGATATGCAAAGAATACGAAAACACTCGAGTGAAAGTCAAAAAAGAGATCAAAACTCAGCATCAGAAGATGCTACACAAGCAGAAATCTCAGTTTCCCAAGGACAGCCATTTAACCCTAAAGCCTTGGTTTCAGAGGCCTATTCGGAAAGCTTTAACTCAGATGCTACTAGAAAATCGGATGATCTTAATTTAGATCCTCAGATTTCAATAGCTGAAAGTTCTGAACAAAACCTTCATGATTTAAGTAACTTACAAACACATCTAAGCACATTAACACTTGATTCAGGTCAATACAATGGCTCAGAACAATGTCTGGAAGAAGAAACGAACAACACTGCAAGCTCAAACACGTATTATGTTAATGAGGACATTGCAACAAATTTAGACGACAGCAGCCCTGAAGAGGAGTCTGTATCTAATCTAGATACAAGCAGTCAACATCTGCACTATCTTCATGATCCTCAGGACACACAGATTGAATGCTATGACACAGATGAAGATGATAAATGTTTATAGCTGAAAAGTGATGTTGAAGCACCAAATGAGCCTTTGGAAAATGGGAAAAGAACCAGAATAGAGTCACGATTTGGTCAGCCACCCGGATGCACGGCCATATTGGCGATACTCGGATGTAAACAACAAAATAGATTGTACTAAACCACGACAAAAAACGTGTGGAAGCTGCTAAATCATATAGAGAAGGACTTAGTAAGCAGGAAAGGGCGCAATATTTTGACAAACTAAAGTAAATAGGTGGTAAACATGAGCAGTATTAATTAAGATATTAGCCTAATATTTCACTTACCTGACCGGAAATGGTAACAACAAACACGAATGTTGTCAAGATTCGTGCACTGGAAATCCTGGTTCAGTTTGCGCAACCACAAACGCCTTTTCTTCCTCAAGAGTTTTTTTTTTTTGCACTCTTCTCCTTGATTTGTCATAATTTTTGGCAATCTATAGTACTCCAAATGTTTTTTCTTGGTCCGACTGATAAGTACAGCCCAAAACAAGACAATAATTGATCATTTTCAGCAGCAAACATGCGAGTTTAGTCCGGTTCAGTGGCATTGTTTACATCCAGTGTCGCCAATATGACCGATTAATTAAAAGTCGTGAAAACACTTTTAACTCCCAAGTTTTAAAAGTTTGCCATTTAAGTTGTCCTGCACCGATGGTTTTCAGACATCCTGTGCCCTTTCTACATTGTATGTACATCGTTGCACACAGACAAGCTTCCTTCGTATTAAAATTGCACTTTGCATTGCAACATCCACTCAAATAAAATCTACTGCTGACAAACAATAAGACTGTCTGTGGTGTACACCTTTTAGATCTTCTAAAATAAACTTATGTGTGACTCATTCATTATAATAATAATATTGAATAATGTCAAAATAATCTAAAAGCAGGTGCAATATGCCTAATAAAGATTACTTTGGGAGCAAAAATGACCAGATCACCCCCTAGTGGATCAGATTAGAATCTGCAGAAAAATAAAAAAAATTCACCTGGGAACCTCACAAATGAAAATCTGACTGAAAATGATTCTTTTTCCATCAATTTTATTGAGAAAACACTCTCAGCTATAAGACAGTATTTACAATACAATGAATAGAGTTCACATTCAATTATAAACATATATACACAAATTATATACTAATGTTAGGAGAGGAGGTCGTTTTCAGTCATGTACGAATTGCAGAGGAGAAGAAAGGTGAGAAAACCAAAATAAAGTCTATGTAATAAGGTTGAGGGAAACAGAAAAAGGCACTTGAGGAAAGAACAGCTTTAGTTTGTCGGTTCAGTCCATTAATAAGAGTACAAACACTTCATAAAGCTCTCACGGACCGGTCCTTCAAAACGGGGTTTTATTCATAAATGAGCACCCAATTAGTTGATTGATCAATTCTGCACACAGCTTTTATCTGTCCTTGCATTTACAATCCTTTGTAAATCAAATTTCTTATCCGCCATGAAAGACCATGAAATAATGCAACATCCTTACTGCAATCTACTGCTTAGAGTCATGTCCAATATCACACATCCTCTGGCTATATGGAGATAAACACATGCATGTAGTGGTTTCAAGACATGTTATATTATTTAGAAAATTTGTTTATATAATGGTATCTTTTTTATATACCTAAAAAAATGTTCATATAATGTGCAGTGTAAAAACACTAGTGGGCGGTTATTGCTTTATGCCGTGTCGGGTTACACACATGCCATTATATAGGCGCATTTTAGTGCATTATAGACAATCAGACAAACCTCTACGCAACACTCTGACAAGCTTCACAAGCTGACCTGAATACTATTTCATCAGTGCATTTGAAATCACATCAGAATCCAACGGTGATGAGTGTTAATCTACCAAAGATGTGTTCACGAAAAAGCCAAAATTAAAAAAAAAATGCTGTGAAAGAACAGAAATGTTTTGTAAACACAGTAATGTTTCACAATGTGGTGTGCTTGAAATCGTAAAAATAAATTATTTTTCATTTTGCATTTTTTAAGTGCAAAGTTTGCAAAATTAAAACTCATCGTGTCGGACCAGAGCTTCTCCAAAATCTGTCGCTTGGCTCCCGACAAATAAGTCATACTTATCCACAATTTCCTGCTTTGTGAGGCGTTCGTCCTATTATTGAAATAAAAGAAGTTATTCAAGCAGCTGTCAAGATAAAAAAATAAAATAAAATCTTACAAACAGACAGATCATATCATCATTTATAATTGTCAGCAGTTAGTGTACTTCATATACAGTTGAAGTCAAAAGTTAACATACACTTTGCAGAATCTGTAAAATATTAATTATTTTACCAAAATAAGAGGGATCGTACAGTACAAAATGCATGTTATTTTTTATTTAGGACTGACCTGAATAAGATGTTTCACATAAAAGACGTTTACATATAGCCCACATAAGAAAATAATAGTTGAATTTATAAAAATGACCCCATTCAAAACTTTACATACACTTCATTCTTAATACTGTGTTGTTACCTGAACGATCCACAGCTGTGTTTTTTTTGTTTAGTGACAGTTGTTCATGAGTCTCTTGTTTGTCCTGAACAGTTAAACTGTCTGCTGTTTGTCAGAAGAATCTTTCAGGTCCTACAAATTCTTTGGTTTTTCAGCATTTTTGTGTATTTTAACCCTTTCCAATAATGACTATATGATATTGAGATCCATCTTTTCACACTGAGGACAACTGAGGGACTCATATGCAACTATTACAGAAGGTTCAGCTGTGGATCATTCAGGTAACAACACAGTATTAAGAATCAAGTGTATGTAAACTTTTGAATGGGGTCATTTTTATAAATCAAACAATTATTATCTCTTGTGGACTATATGTAAACATCTTTTATGTCAAATATCTTATTTGGTACAATACCAAATAAAAAATTAAAGCTGCATGCAGCGATGAACGGGCCCTCGCCATTTGCGCAGTCTTTATCCTGATAGCATCAGGAAAACGGTGCCCAGTTGGCACATGCATTCACAGTAACCCTCAGCCAGTTTGGATTTAAAGTTTACAGCATTGAAAGGGTTACACTTTAAAATCAACACACAGACATACAAATTTGGCCATCCAGTTTCATTTGTTAACATTAATTATATTAGTTAACATGAACAGTAATTAAATAGCATTTATTAAGGTTAATTAATATTAAGCTAAAAAAAGTATTCATACATTATTAAAATGTAAATTTGTATCTTTTAACATAAGTTTATGTACTGTGAATTAACATGAACATGAACACAAATAGACATATTTATGTAGGTTACACTACATCAATGTGCATATCTTCCTCAAAGATGGTCTATTGCAAAACAACATGTTTCACTCTCTCTCCCTCTCTCCCTTTCACCCCTTTCCCCTTCAGTCACACATAGACATACAGTCAGGCAGAGTGAGAGCAGATTTCTGATTTCTTTTTTAATTGTCTTTAATTCATAGAAGCTTGTATACTTATGAGATTAACAGCATTTGCTCAGAATGATTAGTTCTTTGTGTGAAAAAAGTTTTAAAGAGTTTGGATGCTGCACTTTAAAGATATAAAAAAAATTATGGTTATCTTTTTTACTTTAAAAAAATCACCACATCAACACCGTTCAAGATATCCCAAATCCGCCCGCAATTTAGCATCTTCAGAATATTCTCTTCGTGTTAAAAAAGTTTGGTGTGAACAGCATGTTGCTCTTACGAGAAGTATGAATTTGTTTACATCCTGATTTTCCCAAAAAATCCACATTCAAATCAAAATAGCCAGCTTCCTGTTGGTCGTAGCTAATGAGTTTAATTTAGAAAGTTGTCCAGATTGATGAGAACGAAATATGTACAGAGTTTGGTGACTGTAGGAAAAACTAACCCCCCAACTTTTGTCAAAAGATGGCACTATAGAGTGCCTGCTCCACACCCATTTATGGCCTTTTGCCAGTGTCTAACTACCATTAATATTTTGATGTGTTTTGAGTTTCATGAAATTCTAAGCATGTTATCTGCCTCGAAAAGACAGGAACCTAATTTTAAAGTTTGACACGTTGCCATGGCAACAGCATTTGATTTATCATCGACCCGTTTACATATTCTCATCGGCCATGTTTTTACATTATTTTGATGAAGTTTGAAGATAATCGAGTAAAATTAAGAGGCTGATTTCAAAGCATTTTGAAAATGACACACTTCCTGCTGCCAGTTGGTGGCGCTATAACTTTGACTCATAATAGTCACGTTTATGTAATCGGCATCATAAAACGAACAAACTGGTGAAGTTTCATCAGAATCAGGCAATGTGTGCAACAGTTATTAGACACTTCCTGTTTCTCATTTCTCGCCTTAACTTTGTCGCCTTGCCAAACCGTTCGAGATATCAAAAATCCGCTCGCAATTTTGCATCCCCAATGTCTTGAGATCATGCTGACCAAGTTTGGTGACAATCCCATGAAAATCCTGGGAGGAGTATATCAAAATCCAGAGCAAGCGCTTTTTACTCAGCCCTAAATATCTCACTTCCTGTTGGGTGCAGCCTATGACATAGAGTACAAAAGTTGTTTGGCTCAGTGAGATCTATATGTGTACCGAGTTTAATATGAATACGTGTAAGTATGTGTGCGCAGTACATCAAGTTTTCTGACTGTGTTCCAGGGGGCGCTGATTCCAATGTGTGTGCAAATTTTCAAGAGTTTTTGAGTATGTTAAGGCCCCCAAAAGTGCCCAGAAGGTTGAAAAAAATAAAAAATAAAATAAAAAATAAAATAAGAATCCTTAGAAGAACAATAGGGCCTTCGCCCATTCTGGGCTTGGGCCCTAATAACATGCGTTTTGTATGATCCCTCATATTTTGGTCAAATAATTAACATTTTGCTGATTCTGCGAGGTGTATATAAACTTTTGACTTCAACTGTATATGACTGCAAAATGTCCCTTTAAACACAACATCACAGAGAATTACCATGCTTTTACCTTATCTGCATCAGATTCATACAGCAGGTGTTTGGCCTCAGCCTCTGCATGGTCGTAGTCGGAAGGCAAGATCCAGTCACGGGTCTCGTCTTTATCCATACGGCCGTCTTTGTTTTTATCCCTGAACTCTGTAAACTGTTCTCTTTCTGTTTTCACCCATTCTGGTTCATTTGCATCACCGTCCTGACTGTACATATCACCTGAAATTCACACACAGACAAGAGCAAATATGAAAAAAATAAAATCAATACATGGAAGAGGGGAAAAAAAATTCTGTCCTTTCTGGTCTCTCTTTAATCCACACACAAAAAAAAGAAAACATTTAACTTACCAATGTATTCATTCAGGTCGATGAAACCATCTCCATTTTTATCAATGTCCTCCATTGTCTCCTAAAAATCCAAACATAGGCAAAACATTTAGAATTGCTTAGTACTTATGCTCAAGATTTTAAATGGTTGTCTCCACCAGTTTTTAAAAGATTATATACATCAAGTAATAGGATGGTATATAAGAGCTTTAGAAGAAGTACCCTTGGCCACTTATCATAAGCTTTTAGAGGAACACATGACTGGAATAGACTTCCATTAGAGTTAAAGGAATTAAAATATATTACAGGAACTTGTGGTTTCTCTAGAAAGCCGAAATTGTAGTTTCTGTCAAATCAAATCGTGACTATTTGATTTCTGAGTATCTTAATTCTTTGTGTTAAGCAAATCCCTAGTTTGCTGTTTTTATTTAATTTTTTTTTTTTTTTTACATCAACTGGCCATGGGACTATGGATGAAAAAAGCCAATTTTAGCCAATTTTTTTCTGACACATTTTATATGTTATATACACTACCAGTCATTAGAATAAAGTTTTTTAATGTTTAGTTTTTACATTTTAAAATGTAATTTATTCCTGTGATTTCAAAGCTGAATTTTTAGCATCATTACTCCAGTCACATGATCCTTCAGAAATCATTTTAATATTCCGATTTGCTGTTTAAAAACAATTATTATTATTATTATTATGTTGAAAATAGCTGAGTAGAATTTTTTCAGGTTTCTTTAACAAATAGAAAGTCCAGAAGAACAGCATGTATGATAGAAATAATAGAAATCTTTTCTAACATTACAAATGTCTTTATAAATCACTTTTAATCAATTTAAAGCTTCCTTCTAAATAAAAATCATTTATTTAGCTAATTAATTTCTTTAAAAAATAAATAAAAGATATAATAATAAAGCTAATATATATGTACTCAACTGTAATATGTACAAATAACCAATATTGATAATAATAATAAATGTTTCTTGAACAGCAAATCAGCATATTAGAATGTTTCTGAAGGATCATGTGACACTGAAAACTAGAGAAATGATGCCGAAAATTTAGATTTAATCACAGAAATAAATTACATTTTAAAATATATTCAATATACTGTTTTTGTTGTACTTTGGATCAAATAAATGCAGATGCAAATGCAAAAACTTTTGACTGGAAGACACTTTTAGCATTCTGATTGTCCAGACATACCAGCACCACAATATCCTTCATGTAGTCAAACTCCTCTGGGTGAAGAAACGCTGTAAACTCTTCCTTATTGGCCCTCATTTCTCCATCACGGACAGCCATCTTGAAACGACGCTCATCTCTAGTCATCATTTGCCTGTAGTTAAAACCGTCCTCGGGATCTGCTTCATCTAAACACAAAAACACACATCACATCAGTCTGGATTTCTAGCTATTAATAATAAAAGTGTTTTGTTTTTTACATTTGTCCTCATTTAAATCTGTTGTTTTGAGGTCAGATATTGACTACAGAGTTTTAACAAAAAGATTAGATTTCAATACTGCAAAATAAGAGCATAGCTGGTCAGTCCAAAAGATCCAAATTTAGATTAGATTCAACCTCTAAAACATGATTAATCAATAAACGCATTACACACCAAGGATGTAGCCATAGGTAGCGTTCTTGTATTCCTCCCAGGAGACATGAGAGTCTGAGTTGAGATCGTGAGCCTGCCACTGCCGGTCCACATCGTCATAGATCCATCGCTTCTGAGCGTGCTTGATCCACCGTTTCATCTCATCAATGGTCACAAAACCGTCATGATCCTCGTCAATCTTTTCTACGATCTTACTGTAGATAGAAAAAGAGTGAGTGAGCTGGAGAACTTTCTCAAGAGAAAACTCCATTGAATTGTGGTGTGTTTTTACCCCAGTCTCTCTTTGCTCTCCTCTGGCGTGAGCTGGTCAAAGGTCTTCGCCTCCTCTTGCCCGAGAAAAGCCTCGTGGTCATAGTCGAAGTTCTCCTCATCATCGTGATCCTTGTTGCTGAGGGGGGCGTCATGATGGACGCGCTCCTTCTTCTCCATGGGTTTGCTGGAGGACTGAAGAACGCAGAGGGCGACGACCAACAACAGTGGCAACAGGTCCATCTTCTCGTATACCTTTGTGTAGCAATAGCCAACAATACATTGTATGGGTCAAAATAATCAAAAAATTATCTTTATTAAGATCATTCATGTTCCATGAAGATATTTTGTCCTACCGTAAATATATCAAAACTTAATTTTTTATTAGTATATGCATTGCTAAAAACTTCATTTGGACAACTAGTATTTATTTTTTTATTTTTTTGCACACTCAAGATTGAAGATTTTCAGATAGTTGTATCTCAGTCAAATATTGTCCTATTCTAACAAACCATACATTAATGGGAAGCTTTTATCAGCTTTTATAAAATTGAATTTTGATTATGACTGGTTTTGTGGTCCAGGGTCACATGTATCAATGTAAACAGACACAATACAAATATTAATAATTTCACATCATGCTTCTTCTATACATATTTATAGTTAATTATTTTATGTGACAGTAAGCTTTTAAGTTCAAATAATAAATTATATATACACACACACACACACACACACACACAATACTTTTTTGATAGTGTAATAAAATGTTACCTGCTAACATACATATTCTACTGTTTTAAGAAATATTTGTTCATTGTATTCTTTTATTTAATGAACATCCTCAAGATTAGACACGCTAACATCATTTAAATTCTTCACATTAAGCCTCATACAAACCCTGCAACTCTTTTAATGACACAAACTAAACCGCGAAGCATAACTTTGTATATATAAGCATTATATACATTAACTGGTTAATGTTTTAATGCAAAACTGCAACTTTACCTGCTGAATTTGGTAGTGTTTCACGATGCCGGGCTGATCTCACTAACTCCGGACGTCAAACTACTTTGGGGAGACGCTTCCTCTGGACGGACCTCTCAACTGACCAATCAGATAAGAGATAACGCTCAGACCCAGTTTAACGGACCAATCGAATTGAGGATTGCATTCAGGACCGCCCAAGTAGAGGTCGTCTGAGCCGCTTGGCGATTGGTCCACTTCAATCCAAACGTGATTGTGTCATTGGTTTAGAACTGCCACGTCCTCAAGGCTCCTATTCACATCTTTCTGCAGAAGTTTTGTTTACAGAAATGTGGGTTTGTTAAAGTTGCTCCAAATTCTGTGGTATTTTAAAACTGTAACGTTAAATTGTTTAGATATCGTTTAATCTTGTTATTCGTTACTGATAATTGCTAATGAGATAGATACGCTACCAGTTAAAAGTTTTTAATGTTTTTGAAGAATTATCTTCTGCTCACCAAGGCTGCATTTATTTCTTTCAAAATACAGCTAAAGCAGTTGTGAATATTGTTTACTACTTAAAATTTTTATATTTTTTAAATGTAACTTATTCCTGTGATCAAAGCTAAATTTTCAGCATCATTACTCCAGTCTTCAGTGTCACATGATCTTTCAGAAATCATTCTAATATGCTGATTTGCTGTTCAATAAACATTTTTTATTATCAATATTTAAAACAGTTGAGTAAATTTTTTCAGGATTCTTAAAGATCAGCATTTATCTGAAACAAAATAAAATCTTTTGTAACATTATACACTATAACATTCAAAAGCTTGAAGTCAGTATTTTTTTATTTTATATTTTTTGGGAAAGAAATTATAGAATTTAATACTTTTATTTATCAAGGATGCTTTAAATTGACCAAAAGTGATGATAAAGACATTTACAATGTTACAAATGTTTTCAAAATAATAATCTTTTTTTTTTTTTTTTTTTTTTTGCAAATTAGAATATTAGAATAATTTTTGAAGGATTGTTTGACTGGAGTAATGGTGCAAAAAAATCTGCTTTGAAATCACAGGAATAAATTACATTTTAAAATATATTCAAATAGAGAACAGTACTTTTAAATAGAAAAAAATATTTTAAAAATGTACTGTTTTGCTGTATTCTGGATCAAATAAATGCAGAATGAGACTTTTATAAAAAAAAAACATTAAAAAATCTTACTGTTCAAAACTTTTGACTGATAGATAGATAGATATAGATATCTCTGATTGTATTTTAAAGAGGTTTATTAAAAGTAAAAAAAAAAAAACTAAATTATTACTGCATATATCTTAATATAAGTAAATAATATAAATGTAATATTTTATTTAGTCTTATTTAAAATTATATTTTAGGCCTGAAAATAATGTGAAGATACAAAAATGAGCTCTAAAAGTATTTTTAAACTTAACCCAGACTAAAAAATGCATCATGACAAAGCATTAAACAACTGGGACCGTAATTATAAGCATCACATTTTAAGCCAAAACATTATTGATAGTAGATTTAAGCACTTTTGAACCTTTTGCATGCCACATTACATTAAAATGAACAATTCTTATTATAGTAATTTCATCAGGACACTGAACGGTCTTAACATTATGTAAAAACTAGACAATTACATTCTGTAAAACATTCTATATACTGAAAATAGTATATACTGGAAATAGTCTGATCAGTGCTTGAAAGATGGATTTTCCAATGATTGGTTCTTTGAATTAGTATAATTTAATCCATGTTGTTACATTTGATACTAGTCAAGAAAGACAAAAAACAGCAATTGTACATGTATTGTAAATGCATTTCACACTCAGATATGTTTTGATTATTATACAAAGAAAAAAACAAACCAGAACTCAGAGATTTGAAGATTTTATGGTAAGAATGTACAAAATACAGTTTGAAATTCTGCAAGCATCAGCAGAAACGGATGACACACTGACACAGTGATTATTAGCCAACGTCTTTCCCATAGCTGTCTCTCATGTTTGTTTCCTTCCGTCTTTCCCTTTCGTTTTTCACCAGCATGTTTCGGTTGTGTCACAAGAGAGTTTTGTAAATCAGTGTCAGGCGGCCTGTAGCTGTGCCCCCTGATCTACCGGCGGGGCAGCAAGGGCCGCCACCTCTTTTCTGGGGGTCAGGGATGCGAAAAGTGTGTCTAGGATTCCCAAGACCTGTAGAAGCTCCTGGTGGAGGTCTTTTTCCACACCCAGTGCCTCCATTAGTAGCTGCAGCAACCGCTCGACTGAAGGTGACTGCGGAATAACGTCCTGATACAAATCTACACACACACACACACACACACACACACACACACACACACAAAATCTTTAAAAAACAGAGAAAAACAATCCTATTTCACAAGCAGCAGTTCAACTTCTTTATTCTCATTCACTCATGTGCACATGATACGACATGAAACTCACCAAGAATAATATCCCCCACCATGAGCAGAGGCCGAGAAAAGCGTGGGTCAAAGATGTACCTAAAAAAAAAAACAAACAAAAAAAAAAACACCCTTTCACTTAATTTCAAAATAATTTCATATCAAGTCATTGTCGCAAAATAAATGTATTATGGTACTGAATGCCTTAAATCAATAAAATGTGGTCAGGATTTTTGTGACGTGTTCCCGTTTATGATTGTGACCTCCTTTTCTCGGTAAGTGACCTGGTGTTGTGTTGTGTGACCCAAACTTTAAATCTCATCAAACCCTAAGAACCTGCCAGAGAATTTCCCGCTGCTTTAATCATTCCAAGAAGTTTGGTTTTGTCACAAGGATTTTATGGAATGCACTTCACAGAATATTAAAAGTGCTGAAATGCAGTAAATATCCCACAGACTTTTAATAATATACATGTACACAATGTTTTGGTTTATGATGTGATGCACGAGAGCCAATTTAAAAATTTTGTTCCCTATTCTTATTTTTTGTTATTTAGTGCCTTTTTAAAATGCCTTTTTTAAGTCTGGATTATGTTTAAAAATACTTTTAGGGGCCCATTTTTGTATCTTGACATTATCAGCACTAAAATATGATGTTAAAACAAGACAAAATAAAAAATGTGGCAATTATAATGCTTAGATCTATCTATCTGTCTATCTTTTTTTTTTTAAGTAGTCTCTTCTGCTTACTAAGCCTGCATTTATTTGATCCGAAGTACAGCAAAAGCAGAGATATTTTGAATTTTTTTTTCACAATTTTAAATAACTATTTCTATTTTAATGTATTTTTAATTTAAAATTATTCCTGTGATTCCAAAGCTAAAAGAAACCATTCTAATATACTGATTTGCTGCTCAAAACATTATTATTATTATTATATATTATACTATTGTTGAAAACAGCCAAGTAGAATTTTTTTCAGGTTTCTCTGATGAATAGAAAGTTCAGAAGAACAGCATTTATCTGAAATAAAAAATCTTAATATTTTTTTTAAATGATCAAATAAATCAATAAACTAATATATATAATATATTATATAATATATATAATATTATATATTATATAATAATATAATAATATTATATAATATATAAATATATATATATATATATATATATATATATATATATATATATAGTACTAATTTGCTTATTTATATTTTTTTGCAAATTTGCAATCACAATTATTACAATATAAAATAAATATAAAATACACATATATATAAAATACTCATACATACATACAAACACTTATGTCATAACATCAAAATGCAAAAAAAAAAAAAAAAAAAAAAAATTATGTACCAAAATATACTCTCTTCTTGCCTTTTTGAAAATTAGTTTTTTTTTTTTTTTTTTTTCAATTTTAAAGTTAAATATATCACTTTCCCCCATAAATGGTTTCAGAAATGGAATATTTTTATCATCTTGAAAAATGTTGTAATCTTTCCTACGTTGATGAATTTCAAGTCCCCCAGAATAATTTCTAATGAGGCTTTACTACATCTGTTTATTTAAATTTTTAACATTTTTTTAATTCTGAAGTGTTCTCAAATTCCCCCTCCAACTATATATGAGCCAATATAAGGAGGTGACATATTGAGTTTTGTATGGGAGTTTGAAGTCATAAGAGTACGTGCTTGTCGGAATAAGACGTGAGAGAGTTACTCACTTGAGAACGAATTTGAGGATCCTGGTTAAGCTCGATTCAGTTCGTCCTGCGAGAGCGTTTTTCAGAGTTCCTCTGCGGTTGATCTCTATGATAACCGCTACGGTCACCTCTGGTTTTTTGGTGCGTGACCACATCTGTGAAACATGCACAAACACATACTGATATCTCCATCTGAACAGTCATATCATACATCAAACTGCATTAAATACACACAGGTATGTGTTTACCTCCAGAGCTGTGTCCAGCGCTTTGGACACCTCAAAAGATTTCAGCTGTGAGTCATATTTGCATAGATATTCCTTCACTGGTTTACTGACCAAGAAATCATCCTAAAAGAGACATGAAATGACTGTAAGACACTGCTGAAAAAAAAAAACAATGCAGCAAAAATTAAGCATACAAACAGTCTTATATGAATAAACATGTCTCAGTAAACATGGTTTTAAAATAAATTCTTATTTTGTAAACATTTCATGATTTATATAGCTGACATATGAATATAGCAGTAGAAAAGCTATATTAGAAATCAACTGAAATGTTAGCAAATAAGAAATTTAAATGAAGTAATTAAAATGCGTTGATTCATTCTAAAAGTCAAATGAAAAATGAAAATATTATAAAAAAATAAATAAAGATAACCTGTTTGGCCACATACTTCTTGTGAAATGCTGGCAAATAAGAGATTTAATTAAAATAAATAAAATAAAATCAAAATCACGTTTTGGCACAAGGTTTCTGTAAAATGTTAGTAAATAAGAAATGCAATTAAATACAATTTTCTTATACTTTCATTCAGAAAAAGTAATTAAAAGTAATTTAATTTAAATTAAAACAGTAAAATAAAATAAAATAAAATAAAATACATGTTTGGGCACAAAGTTCTTGAGACATGTTAGAAAATAAGAAATGTAATTAACTAAAATTCACTAATTCATTCGTTTAGAAAGAATAAAACAAAATAAATAAAATAAAATACAAATGTTTGGAAAAAAAAAGCACTTGCGAAATGTAAGCAAAAAAGATATGCAATTAAAATTCATTGCTTTATTCATTTAGAAAAATAAAATAAATAAATAAGAAATAAATACAAAATGTAATTAAAATTAATTGATTCATTTAGGGAGAAAAATAAAATCACATGTCTGTAAAAAGTTAAGAAATAAGCAAATAATCAAATAAGAAATTTAATTTATTTAAAATTCATTGATTTATTTGTTTGGAAAAAAGTAAACAAAACAAAATAAAATAAAGTAAAAAAAACAATCATGTTTGGACACAAAGCTCTTACGAACTGTATGCAAATAAGAAATGTAATTAAAATTCATTGCTTTATTCTTTCAGAAATAAAAAAATAATAAAAAAAATAAATACATAATGTAATTAAAATTAATTTATATAAAAAAAATCACATAGAACAAAGTTAAGAAATAAGCAAATATATTTTTTAAAATTAATTAATGAATTTTAATTCAAATTAAATGATTTAGTCATCCACAAAAAAAGTAAACAAACAAAAAAAATCACCTGTCTGGGCACAAAGTTCTTTCCCTTGACAAAGACCCGGTATGCCGGAAGCCGTCGCCTTCGAGTAGGTACCGTTGACTCCTTGACTTTTTTGTGTCTCCTGTGCCTGACACTCAACACTCCATTGGTCATCCCCACAGCAATCACTTCATCATCAGGCTAGAGGAGAACCACAATAAACAATGCTTTAATTCAAGTTCAAATGAAAACCCACATTTACAGGTTCAGATAAACAGATTTATTTGTGTGAATGAACTAAACGTACCGCAATAGCCATACTGAGGATGGCCGCATCAAAGTTGAAATCGTATACAACCTTATAAGCGGAGTTATACACTTTGATGTGACTAAAATGAAAAGCGAAATAAAGAAATTCAACTTTCTCACAAATAAGCACTTAATAGCATTTCTTTAGTACAGCTGACACATGCAGACATACCGATCCAGCGATCCTGTGAGCAGTTTGTTGCCTACAGAACTCAAACATGCACATGTAACTGTTTTGTGATGATTCTTAAGAGAAACAATCTCTTGTCCGCCTTTCAACAAGTCCCAAATTTTCACATAGCGGCCTCCTGTAACACACACATTCTTATTTCAACCAAGAGCCACATTCAAGCTGACATCAGTTGAAAACTACAGTAATGCACCAAGTCGAAGTATATTTCTGCATTACGATGACTAGTGTTGTTTACCTGTGGACACCAGCAGGGCTTCAGACGGGTACAAAAGCACACACTCCACAGGATGGCCGTGTTGCATGGTCATCGTGCTGCTTCCTGATCGCATGTCAAACACTTTCACCGTGTGATCATACGAACCTGAAACACAGACGACAATCATGCAAACATCAACTACTGGAGCAAACAGGGTTTTTATGTTTTTGAAGACTCTTTTGCTCACCATAGCTGCATTTATTTAATATTCAATATTGTGAAATATTATTACAATTGAAAATGACCGTTTTGGATTTGAATATATTTTAGATTCTAATTTATTCCTGTGATGCAAAGCTGAATTTTCAGCATCGTTACCCCAGTCTTCAGTGTCATATGATCCTTCAGAAATCATTCTAATATGCTGATTTACTGCTTAATAAATATTTATCAATGTTGTAAATACTTTTAGATTTATAGGAAAAAGAATCCTAAAGAATTAAGTTCAAAATAATTTTTATAGAAATATCTTTACTGACAGGTATTGTCAATTTGACATATCCTTGATGAATAAAAGTATTTTATTTTTATTAATTAATAATAACTTAACAAATAAATTAATTTTTTTAAAGTGTATATATAAAAATGTATAAATAGAAAATATATATTTAAAATGATATAAAACGTGTATATACACTCACACAAAATGTATTATTCTTAGTATTATATTAACAACTTATTTAATAGTTTCACATATATAACATTGTAATTTATATATATTAAATATATTTTAAAATGTTCATTTGAAATATTTTAATCTTTTTTTGGAATCGTGATACTTTTTTTCAGGACTGTTTGACCAACAAAAAGTAAAAAAGAACAACCTTTATTTAAAATAGAAAGGTTTTCTAACAATATACACTACTGTTCAAAAGTTTGGGGTCAGTAAATTTTTATTCTTAATACTTTTATTCACCCATAATGTGTTAAATTAATAAAAAGTGATAGCATAGACTTACATGGTTAGAAAAGATTTATATTTTGGATAAATGTTGTTCTTTTAAACTTGTTACTCATCTATATATGTGACCCAGGACCACAAAACCAGTCATAAGGTTAAATTTTACAAAACTGAGATGTATACATCATATGAAAGCTCAATAAATAAGCTTTCTATTGATGTATGGTTGTTATGATAGGACAATATTTGGCCGAGATACATCTATTTGAAAATCTGGAATCTGAGGGTGCAAAAAATATCAAAATACTGAGAAAATCACCTTTAAAGTTGTCCAAATTAAGTTCTTAACAATGCATATTACTAATCAAAACTTACATTTTGATATATTTATAGTAGGAATTTTACAAAAAATCTTCATGGAACATGATCTTTACTGAATTTCCTAATGATTTTTGGCATAAAAGAAAAATCTATAATTTTGACCCATACAATGTATTTTTGGCTATTGCTATAAATATACCCCAGCGACTTAAGACTGGTTTTGTGGTCCAGGGTCACATATATATATATACAAACATTAAATGCAGCAGGATATTTATAGACATACTATTAAAACAACAGAAGAACAACAGAAAATTCAAATTAAATTAGTAATGTTAAAACCAATCAGTAAAAGCTAAGGAAGGTGATTTCTGTATCAGAATGAATGGGAATCATTTGGATATTAAGTAAAGATCAAGTTCCATGAAGATATTTTGTACATTTTCTACCGTAAATATATCAAAACTTTATTTTTGATTAGTAATATGCATTGCAAAGAAATTCATTTGGACAACTTTAAAGGTGATTTTCTCAGTATTTACATTTTTTTTGCACCCTCAGATTCTAGATTTTCAAATAGTTGTATCTCAGCCAAATATTGTCCTATCCTAACAAGCCATACATCAATGGAAAGCTTATTTAAAAAAAAAACCTTATGACTGGTTTTGTGGTCCAGGATCACATATGTGAAGTACAGATGAGAATTAAACATGGCTACCTGTGACAAACAGATCTGGGTTGAGTTTGCTGGGGGCGAGAGCTCTGATATAGTCTGTGTGTTCAGTGAACGAGCAGAGCTCAGCACCACTGGGAACGTCCCACACACGGCACGACAGGTCATCGGACCCCGACACCACACGTAACCCATCAGACAGGAACGAGGTCACGTGTACCGCCCTGCACATGAGAAAGACACACTTAAGACAACAGAATTGCTGACAGAGTTGCTTTACAAGGGTACAAGATGCCATTTGAAAGATTTAAGTTATTGAACACATTATTTATTAGGAAATATTTCATGCGGGGACATACTTGGTGTGTCCCCTGAACTGTCTGAGAGCCACTCTACCGCTGACGTCAAACAGACGGATGAGTCCCTCCTCACTTCCTGCCACTAGAAGTTTCCCGTCGCCTCTGAAAGTCCCACCATACGCTGTATCCCGAAAACGTGTAAAGCTCTGTATGGGCTCTTGAGAGTGAGGTCCGTATATGTGGACCTGATGCAGAACATTATAATATCAGCATATTGCATGCATGAGAGTAGTTCAGTACTTAGGGAATTATTTTTATGACAATGAAACATTTTCTGCTCAAATCATCTGCACTGTTATGCATATAAACATTCTACTTATACTTAGCTCTTATTTGCAGTTTTACTTATTTATTTTTATTAAAGGTTCTTATTATTATATATAAGCAATGTTTACTGCATTACTGTATTTATTCTATTAATTTTTTTATTTGTCAATATTCTAAACGTGACAAAAAATTGAAATAATTATAAATATAAACACACTGTATACATACTATTTAAAATATTCATACAATAAACATAGGAGAATATTTATACACATAACATTACATACAAGAGAACTTTTTTTTTTTACTTTTTGTAATTCTATTTACTGTCTTTATAATTTTAAATTAAAATCAGTATAATTAAAGGCTGTATAACAAATACTTTATTAGTATATAAATACTTTATTTATAAATATAGACTACCAGTCAAAGGATTTTGAACAGTAAGATTTTTCATGTTTTTTAAAGAAGTCGATTTTGCTCACCAAACCTGCATTTATTTGATCCAAAGTACAGCAAATACAGTAAAATTTTGAATTATTTTTACTATTTGAAAAAACTCTTTTCTCTTTGAATGTGTTTTAAAATGTAATTTATTCCTGTGATCAAAGCTAAATTTTCAGCATAATTACTCCAGTCTTCAGTGTCTTATGATCCTTCAGAAATCATTTTAATATGCCGATTTGCTGCTTGAGAAACATTTATTATTAGTATTATTATCGTCATTACTTAAAACAGTTGAGTAATTTTTTTTCAGGCTTATAGAATTAATACAAAGATCCAAAGATCAGCATTTATCTAAAGTAAAAAGCTTACATGCTACACTATACCATGCAAAAGTTTGGAATTAGTATAATTTTTTATTTATTTATTTTTTGGGAGGGGGAATTAGAGAAATTAATAGTTTTATTTACAAAGGATGCTTTAAATTGATCAAAAGTAATGACAAAGACATTTATAATGTCAAAAACAAAAGATTTTTAGTTTAGATAAATGCTGTTCTTCTGACCTTCCTATTCATAAAAAGAAACTGAAAAAAAATTATACTCTGAAAATTCTAACATAATAACAATAAATATTTTTTGAGCAGCGAATGATTTCTGAAGGATCACGTGACTGGAGTAATGATGCTAAAAATTCAGCTTTGAAATCACAGGAATAATTTACATTTTAAACTGTATTGAAATAGAAAACAGTTTTTTTAAATAGTAAAAAAAAATTCAAAATTGTACTGTTTTTTTGTAGTACTTTGGAACAAATAAATGCAGACTTGGTAAGCAGAAGACATTTTAAAACTTCTGACTTGTAGTAAAAAATATAGATTTAAAAAAAAGCTCTATATGAATAAAAGGGAAAATTAATACATAAACATGTCAATCTAAAAGAAAATGAAGATAAATAGACTCACTTTAGTGGAGGCTGTGACGGCATAATTGTGAGGAGCGAGAGGAGAGAAGTCGATCTTTTTTACAGCACCAAACTCTTTAATTTGCACAGGAAACTAAAAGACAAAATACAGACTGTCAGTGTACCTAAACACCAATCAAAACACCTCAGATATACATTTTCCCTTTTACATATAAATGTGTGTCAATGACATCTCAAACCTTGTAATTCTTCCAGTAGAGTGTATCCTCTGTTACTTTCTCTCCTAGTTTAGGAATAACCTGAACTTTGGTGGGTTTAAAAGAAGCCATCTCAAATATGAACACTGGTTCTCAGTTAAAGCAGGTTCACTCTGAGGACCTGCAATATCACAACACTTCAGATTACTTCAGCATTCATAAGCATTCATGAAAGTGAATATAAGGTAACAGCACATTACTATAAAGTAGTATTGTAGGGTTTGCAATTTGATACCGTTTTCAAAATCATACATAAAGGTTTTGGTTTACTACATTTTCAGTAAATTTGACATTTGGTTATTAAAATATAATTTACAAATTCACAAACATAAACGTTTAGTAACACAGTCCTTCCTAATTTTTTATAAACGAACAGTAACATTGGGAAGTTGTGTACATCAAATTCATGCAACATAACACATATGATATCCTTAAGATCGCGCTTAAAAGAAGAAGCCCCTGCGTAAATCCATTTCTACAACTAATAACTAATTTCTCCATCAACCTCACGCTTATAGTCTATGACAGGAGTTTAACTTGTGTATGTTTGTTTTCAATAAACAGCATCGTTTATGCAAAATATTATAAGGTATATCTTATATCTTACCTTATTGTGGTTTCCACCAATTTGTAAGATGATTTTTGGATGATTTTTCTGTACGTTACAGAATAGAAAACATGAGCAAAATCACGTTGATTCTACAGCCACATGGAGGCCGCCATTTTGTGACGTCACATTTCCGGTTTGTACAAACTTTATTGACTCACAATCCTCGACCTTTGAGAGTAGCTATTTTACTGTCTTCTATGAGAATGCTAAAACAAAGTACAAAAATGTACATATACACGCAAAAGCGAGGCACTGCAGGCAAAAATGCTGTTTTTTCATGCACCTGACAAATTTGAGATTTTGTACTTTTTGTTTTTTCATAAAGTGTTTTCTTAGACCAGTGGAAAGAAAACATTTTATATTAACATTAAAGTTTTATAGCACTTTATCTATTTGTGTCTATAGATTTCAATTACAATCCATATTTTTAAAGGCCTTTTTATCAAAATTAGTTTTTTCTCCTACACTGAGCCATAAATCTCCACTTCAGTAGCACTTACAAGCATTAAACTTTACATTTTTATTCCTGTCTATATCCTGACGATTTTTACAGAGGGATTTGTTCATATATAATTTGCTTGATTTTATATAACATTTTATGTCTTAAAAATGGTAAAAAAAAATATATATATATATATATATTGTCATGAATTATGTCATGACGAAATGAGATTCCCAAAATCCCCTCTGTAAAAACTTTTGACTCTAATATTAAAGAAGAATTTTGAAACTGACTTCATCCAGTGTTTAGATTTTTGTACTAGAAATGTATGCAAATTAGTGCATGTTTCAGTAAATAATGCCTCATTTGCATATTTAAACCTAACATTTTAGAAAACTTAATAGAAAAAATGTTTGCAATTATCAATGTAATCAATCAACTGGGTAAGTAAGGCTATAACTAGTTAATATTTTTACTCTAGTTACCTGCAGTGTCTTACCTTAAAGACATTTTCCAAACAGGACTTGATTTCCAGGATTTAAAAACTAAATAGTTTTTCCATTATAGTCGTTGGAATATACGTCAAACATTATCGTTTTGATTTATTGTGATTTTACAGCATTAGTATTTATTCCTGTAGATTTCTGTTTACTGTACAGTTATGGTTTTGATACTGTATTTGTATTTGTCTCCTAACATAAATCTAGTTAATTTTCACATTCAATTTGACATACGGGGTGTCAAAATGAGATTCTCTGAAAATATATATTAGGCTAATGATATGCTGACTTTATTTATTTATTTATACATTGTCTAATTTTGTCAGAGAAAGTGTTGAGAGGTTACAGATGTAAATGTGTGATCAGGAATGTAAAGCTTGATTACAACCCAATTAAAAGTGTACATCAAAAATCTTTCTAATCGAATACATTTTTCAAACAAAACTTGATTTCCTTAAAAATGCATCTTGTTCTGGAGCCTTATATGAATGTATATTTTAAAATAAAATAATACAACATTGTACAAAATATAAAATAGCTTTTACCATTATATTCAATAAAACATTATGGTTCACAATATAATGATAGATGCATAGATAAATTGTGCCAATAATATGATGACTTGGTTAATTTTTTTTTTTTACTATAACCTCAATATTGTCAGGAAGTGTTGAAAGGTTACAGAGGTAAATGTGTGATCAGGAGTCTACAGCATGTTTATTTGTGACCCAAATGAAAGAGTACAGTGAGAAAAAAAACATTTATTTGCTTTCTTATTGATGTATTTTCTGAAGATAATTTTTGGACTGGAGCTTGGAAACTTTACCTTATGAATGCATATTTTGCCATTTTGCCATTAAAACTTTTAGTTATATATATATAGTTATACAGTAAAAACATTTTCTGATATGATAGAATGCTAGAGAGACAGAAAAGAGCTGCTGAAAAGAAATTTCCTGATAGGATTGTGCCAATGATATGATGGCCTATTTTTTTTAAACTATAACCCTAATATTTTCAGAGGAAGTGTTGAGAGGTTACAGAGTTAAATGTGTGAACTGAAATCTACATGCACATTTATTTGCGAGCCAAATGAAGAAGTACAGCGAGAAACATACATTTCTTCACTTTTTTATTTAGACACTGCAGGTGAATAGGGTAAAAAAAAAACTAATAGTTATCAACTTACCTACTCAGTTGATTGATTACATTGTTAATTGCAAACATTTTTTGTATTACAAGTTTTCTAAAATGTACGGATTTAATATACAAATTATGTCACGTAGAGAGATGAGGTCAGGGTCCAAATGCAGGTAAGTATATATTTTAATTAAACCAAACACGACTAGAAGATAGGATCCGGGAACAGAGAGACAGACAGTACCGAAGACAATGCAGACAGGATGATGAGTGGGAAATGAGAGTTCTTATAGACTGAGTGATTGAGAACAGGTGTGGGAAGATGAGTGCTAATGACAAAGACAGGTGTGAACGATCAGGGAAGTGCAGTGCAAGGGAAGGGAAACAGCGCTCTCAGGTGGCTGAGGGAAAACCCCACAGCCCAGATCATGACAAATGAGGCACTGTTTAATGAAATATGTGCTAATTTGCATACATTTCTAGGACAAAAATCTAAACACTGGATGAAGTCAGTTTCAAAATTCTTGTTTAATTTTTTTGACACATCAGAGTCAAATGTTTTTACAGAGGGAATTTTGGTTATCTCATTTTGTCACTCCATATTTCAGAAAATACTTAGAACCGGCAGAAAACTTTAGATGGAATGATATGTACAGAATAACAGATACATAGAAAAATACGATATATAGAATGATAGATTTACTAATAAGATATATTGTCTCGATAATATGATGACTTGATCATATGATGAATATGATGGGGTTTATTAAACTATAACCTCAATAATATCAGAGGAAGTGTTTAAAGGTGAACAGAAATCTACAACATCTTTATCTGCAATCTGTGAAAGAGTACAACAAGAAAATTAAGTTTCTTGACTTTAAGGGGGCCTGGAAAATTGACCTTATCCACCTTTTCCTTCAATGCAGAAGTAAGCCTATGGGAGAGACTTCTGGTCCATTATTCGCTATAGGAAAATGAGGAGAAGAATAACAACTTGAAGTAAACAGTAAAAATAGAAAAATAGGGGTTTAAAATTGTACCTTTTAGGGCTCAAAAGCTTGTCGCTGGAGCAGTACCTTTAAAGGGACATCTTTGTACCTTTTTTTTTTTTTTTTACCCCTAATAGGTACATATTAGTATCTAAATTATATGTATTACTACTCCAAGGTACTAATATGTACCCTATAGGGATAAAAAAGGTACAAAGATGTCCTTTTAAGGGTACTGCTCCAATGACAAGCTGTAGAACCTCAAAAGGTACAATTTTACACCCCTATTTTTCTGTGTGTATATGGGTGAGACTTCTGCTTCATTACTCGCTATAGGACAATACGGAGAGGAATAACAATGTGCAGTAAACAGTAAAACTGTCTGCACTACAAACCAGTGTGTTCATAATTAAGCGAATATATATTTAAATAATATAGTAAGACACAAAATTTGCCATTTCAAGCAGCAAAACAAGCTGTTTTGTGCAGCTAAAAATAGCTGGACGCGGTTGAGACCGGAAGCCAGTGTCTGCACCCACTCTTACAGTAAGAAAAAGGTGGATATGAATGCATATTTTGGCAATAAAAGTTTTATAGTTTTTTTTTTTCCTTTTTAGTTATATAGTCATTGCAGTCCTTCATTGTCAGAAAAAGGTACAGCAGAGGTACAATTTTGTTCCTAAAGGAACAAACCATATAATGGTACTTTAAAGGCACACAATAGGTCCTTAGGGTACAATTGTGTACCCAAAATGTGTATTAAAGGTAGAACAAGAGGTACAGAATCGTACCCTTCAGGGTACCACCCCAGTGACAGCCACATGAAGGAAGGAAGAGGAAGTATTAAGAGGTTATAGAGATAAATGTGTGAACTGGAATTTACAGCATGTTTATTTGTGACCCGAATTTAAGAGTACATTGAGAAAAATACATTTCTTTGCTTACTTATTGATGACATTGTCCATACAGGACACATTTCCTGAAGATAAAGTCTTGGCTAGACAGACAGACAGACAGACAGACAGACAGACAGACAGACAGACAGACAGACAGATAGATAGATAGATAGATGGCATGTCCAAAATTATTCATACCATTTGCAAACTGTCACAGTCTATGGGAAAATAGAAAGTTCTATAGCATTCCAAATAGTCCAAGCTGTTCTAAAGCATCCTAATTACCCTGATTGATTGGGAACAGCTGTTTGAATCAACTCAACAGGTGAAAAACAGAAGCTCTCTGCTGTTGGTTTGTGGACAGTCATGGCTAAGACAAAGGAGCTCACTGAGGACCTGCGGCTGCACATTGTGGCTGCTCACAAGTCAGGAAAGGGCTATAAGACCATATCTAAATGTTTTGAAGTTCCAGTGGCTACAGTGCAAAGTATTAATAAAAAATACAAGATGTTTTGCACTGTGAAAAATCTCGGAGGACGTGGTCGGAAGCCAAAAGTGACACCTGTGCTGGCCAGGAGGATAGTGAGAGAGGTAAAAAAGAATCCAAAGATCACCACCAAGGTCATCCTGATGAATCTGGGCTCTGCTGGTGGCAACATCTCAAGGCAGACAGACCAACAGACACTGCACACCACTGGGTTCCACGGACGCAGACACAGGAGGACACCACTTCTCCAGATAAGGCACACAAAAGCCCGCTTGGCCTTTGCAAATGCTCACCTGGACAAAGAAGAAGACTTCTGGTGTTCTGTTTTATGGTCAGATGAAACAAAAATTTAATTGTCTGGCCACAATGATGTAGCCTTCATTTGGCGTAAAAAAGGAGAAGCCTTCAACTCTAAGAACACCATCCCCAGTGTTAAACATGGTGGTGGGAACCTAATGTTTTTGTTTTTTTTTTAGCCGGTGGACCAGGGAACCTAATCACAGTAAACGGCACCATGAAAAAGGAGCAATACATCAAAATTGTCAACAACAACATCAGGCAGTCTGCAGAGAAACTTGGCCTTGGGCACCAGTGGACATTTCAGCACGACCATGACCCAAAACACACAGCAAAAGTGGTGAAGAAATGGTTAGCAGACAAAAACATGGCAAGGAGACCCTCCAACCTGAAATTTATTCATGGCTGTGTTTTTGGGCAAAATTGTGAGTGAGCCCACTCCCTTGGATGAGAAGCAACCCCACACATGAATGGTCTCAGGATGCTTTACTGTTGGCATGACACAGGACTGATGGTAGCGCTCACCTTTTCTTCTCCAGACAAGCCTTTTTCCAGATGCCCCAAACAATCGGAAAGAGACTTCATCTGAGAATATGACTTTGCCCCAGTCCTCAGCAGTCCATTCGCCATATTTTTTGCAGAAGATCAATCTGTCCCTGATGTGTGTTTTTTTTTTTTGAGAGAAGTGGCTTCTTTGCTGCCCTTCTTGACACCAGGCCATCTTCCAAAAGTCTTGGCCTCACTGTGCGTGCAGATGCGCTCACACCTGCCTGCTGCCATTCCTGAGCAAGCTCTGCACTGGTGGCACTCCGATCCCGCAACTGAATACTCTTTAGGAGACGATCCTGGCGCTTGCTGGACTTTCTTGGACGCCCTGAAGCCTTCTTAACAAGAATTGAACCTCTTTCCTTGAAGTTCTTGATGATCCTATAAATTGTTGATTTAGGTGCAATCTTAGTAGCCACAATATCATTGCCTGTGAAGCCATTTGTATGCAACACAATGATGGCTGCACGCATTTCTTTGCAGGTCACCATGGTTAACAATGGAAGAACAATGATTTCAAGCATCACCCTCCTTTTAACATGTCAAGTCTGCCATTCTAACCCTATCAGCCTGACATAATGATCTCCAGCCTTGTGCTCGTCAACATTCTCACCTGAGTTAACAAGACGATTACTGAAATGATCTCAGCAGGTCCTTTAATGACACCAATGAAATGCAGTGGAAAGTTTTTTTCGGGATTAAGTTCATTTTCATGGCGAAGAAGGACTATGCAATTCATCTGATCACTCTTTATAATGTTCTGGAGTATATGCAAATTGCTATTATAAAAACTTAAGCAGCAACTTTTCCAATTTCCAATATTTATGTAATTCTCAAAACTTTTGGCCATGACTGTATATAAAACAAACCATAAAACAAATTTTAGTTAGTTATTATAGTCGTAATAATAAATACATGTCAACTTAAAGTACAACATTTACTGATATCAGCCCCAACATTTTTTTGTATAGGCCTCCACAATGATTAAAAAAGACAGGAAACGGATATAGATATATCATGTATTTTAAAAGTTATTGCTGTATGTGAGAACATGGGATTCAAATAGAATATAGATAGAAATAAAGAACTGTAGATAGAACGACACATGTAGAACAGATAGACAGAACGATATAACAATAGATAGATAGAATGATACAATATAATGACACAACACGATAGATAGATATATATATTGTGCCAATAATATGACTTAATTATTCTTTTTTCAACTATTACCCCAATATTGTCAGAGAAAGTGTCCAGAGGTTAAAGAGTGTGTGAACAGGAATGTACAGCATGTTTATTTGTGAACCAAAGTTACATCCAGAAGTGAGTGGCCTTATTGGGTACTTTCATGCACATGATATTTAGACTAGGGGACAGGCCATTTCTCGCTTTCTAGAAATTAACCGGGTATTTGACTTTTCAGAATATGTGAAACAGAAACATCAAGTTTAGCATTAATTAGTCAAATAGCATTTTTCAGAGCAGAAGTACCTACGTGTCCTTTGGTGCTTTCAGGACGTGGGCACATATACCAAGGGAAGAATCACAGACTGAGTTCCTCATAAAGCACTATAAAAAAAGCAACTTTGCACCTTTGAAACACCTTATAAAATATCTCCAAAGTGGGTTTCAATGCACCTCCCTAATTTGAACTATTAGCGATATGCGTGCGAGGCAGAGAAAAGTGTGTCAAGGCAAAGAAAAGTGTCACTTCTATCAAATTTCACGGCTTGGCGAGTGAATTTTAATAACTTCTAATGACTGATATCTTGCGTGAGTCTCTACGCTACTAAAGAAAGTGTTGCTTCTCTGACGTCAGGGGGACCTGCCAGAATGATGTCAACCCTTTTCCCTTTTACACATGCCTAGAGGGAATCAGCGTAACACGCACAGGTTCACCAACTCACAAACATGCACACAATGCAATAAAACGTCCACGTTTCACCTCTCGAAATACCCAAAACTGCCAGCCGCCCACATCAGACACAGTTTCCCCCTTGCGCGCCATACAGAAGTGCAGTGTTTAGATCATTTGCAAAGCAAAGCCCGAACAGAGGAACTGCTGTACTACAAACCACAGATATTTATCAGTCGTCTTATCTTCTTTAACCACATCGCATTTGGTTTCTGTCACACATTTATTTGAAGGGAAATTCTGACCCGATATTTTATCTAGAATTCAGACAGGCTAACCAAGATAGAGACTGTACTGAATTATGACCATTTTAAGTTGTTTTGAGTTTCAGGCAAAGTGAAAACTCTTATTTAGAAGATTCGGTGCTTAAAGAAACTTTACATCTTTCCTTGATGTTTGCGACTCTCTCACTTCCCTATTTTTTCTCACTAATAATGTTTATATTTGCACTTGTGGTTAAAAGTCTGGTCACGTCCTCGTTGACTGATTTGTATCAAAGAAAAAATTCTTGCAAGAACAAGGCGCAAAAACTTTTCTTATCGCAGTTTCTTCTTCCAGAGATAGTTTGGGCTCTGAAAAGTATGAATAAAATGCATTATTTTTTAGTTAATGATTAGGAAAAGCATGAAAAAGATCTGTCCACTCACACAAAACTAATGTAAAGAGTGTAATGTCCTCTTTAAAGTATAGAATTTATAAAATAAATGAACTAAATACCTCAAAGGCAAGTGTTGTTGAATATATGTGACCCTGGACCACAAAACCAGTCGTAAGCAGCACAGGTATATTTGTAGCAATCGTCAAAAATACATTTTATGAGTCAAAATGATGCCAAAAATCATTAGATATTAATTAAAGATCAATTTTTGATTAGTATTTGGACAACTTTAAAGGTGATTTTCTCAATATTTAGATTTTTTTGCACCCTCAGATTCCAGATTTTCACATTTCAGCCAAATATTGTCTTATCCTAACAAACCATACATCAATGGAAAGCTTATTATTTATACATCTAAAAAATGGACCCTTATGACTTGTTTTAGGTTTTGTGGTCCATGGTCACATATAGCAGATATAAACTGTCGTTTTGAAGATAAATGCTTTGAAGATGCACTAAAACCATCAAAAACCTGTGACAGATGGAAATAGAGATGTTTTAAATAAATTATAGTCTTTATTGTGACTAAATTAATAAGTCTGGCACTGCAATATATGTAAACATTGTTTACCAGATATATTACAGCGGCATAGTAAATATCATAAGGGGAGAGACCTATTTCCTCATTTTTAAGGGACTTTATGGTTCACTTTGTTTTGTTAACCCATGCATAGTATAGTATAGTTTAGATATTTCAGCAGTTTCTATATAGAATGTAACTAAAGGGGCATACCAATCATTAGACTACAGTGAAACAGCTAGCAAATTTCACTGTGATATTTAGACGTAGTATTTACATATTGTCCTCCGTTAACCTTTGTTTTATTTACAACATTTTTTTAATGGCGTACAGGGGAAACAGTCGTTCATTTATCCTTATACTATTACCTAACTGTTAAGATCGCTCAATTCAAACTTGTGAAACTGGTCTATAATGGGAGTGATGACAGAGAGGGGAAGAGAGCCCATCTCTTAGTAATTTAGCAGAGAATAACCGAGCGCGTCTTTAGTCGTAATTTTGACGCTTGTTCATTCTGAGCTCGAGGGGAACTCGCTCTAAGAAGAAATTTGCCCACGGGTTCTTACGTGGGTGTAGTGTGGGATAGTATATGGAATAAAAGCACAGGCACGGACCCCACGAGAGCACACGCGGCGACGCGACGCGGACGAACACACTTGAAATTTCACTGCGCTGAATTTGACGCGCCACAGCAACAGGAGCAAAGGTAAGATTACGCGATGCATTACGCGCTAAACATCTGCACAACCAACTCTATTCACTTTAATCCCATCATTTTCATTCAGATGGGATGTACTCATATAGCCTATAAAAACAAGGTTATAAATAAAATCAGTCAATAAATATTAGGATCATTTCAATGAAATGTACAGTACTTGGAAAGTTATGTCTGTTAAACAACATTTCGGCAAAATTAGATATTCTACAAAAAGTTTCATGGGTTTATGTTAATCTGGAGATTATTATAAATTAATATAAGAATATTTGTACTTTAAAAACGAAATTTGGAACATTTAAATCAACTGCAGTCAATAAACAACTAAATAAAAATACTTATGTTAATATGAGTAGATGCCCTCCTTGTAATACTGGCAATGAATGATTATTATTTTATATTTATATTATAATATAGATTAATGTTCAGTGTGGAATAATGTTCATGCTACATTAATTATTAATGTTCAATGCTACATTAATGATTGATGAATATATCAAGCAGCATTTATTTACTTTTTTGTAGTCTAGTTTTGAAAGTGTCTAATGAATCATTTAACATTTACATATTAACTATGTAATTTTGTCATTCTTTCTTCAGATGGTTTGGTCGACATGGGTCATCATCTTCAGTTTGTCCATAGTGAGGATGTCCGCGCTTAACTCTTTCCCTGAGAAATGTGAGTGTACTGACCATATCATTATTTAAGCATGAGTACCCACAAACACACACACAGTTTTTGTATCATAGTGGGGATTCCCGACTTCTGGGTTTCTACCCTGAAAAGTATTCACTGGACATATAATAAATATTTTGAGTATAAATAAATATACTTTGTTCATCTAAAGATGCTTTTATACGGTTAGGCTTTTCTAGCCTATTATTTCACAGACTTTTGTGACCCCGGACCACAAAACCAGTCATAAAGGTCCATTTTTTTAATAAATAAGCTTTCCATTAATGTATGGTTTGTTAGGATAGGACAATATTTGGCTGAGATACAACTATTTGAAAATCTGGAATCTGAGGGTGCAACTTTAAAGTTGTTCAAATGAAGTTTTTAGCAATGCATATTACCAATCAAAAAAGTTTTGATATATTTGCGGTAGGAAGTCTTCATGGAACATGAATATATTTAATACTCTATTGATTTTTGGCATACAAGAAAAATCACTAATGTATTTTTGGCTATTGCTACAAATATACCCCTTCTATACGACTGGTTTTGTGGTCCAGGGTCACATTTAGTTTCCACAAACGTACACACAGATTTAGAGAGAGGTGTGGCACCCTTTCTGTGTTCTGAATTGTTTCTCTTTATGCAGTTGAAATTGCTGAGAGACACACAAAAGTGACCCTGACCTGTAGAACAGATAAAGACAACATCGAATGGAGACGCGAGGGCGAAAAATTACCGCAATCAGACTATGAAAAACTCAGCGGGCGGAATTTGACCGTGATTGACCTGGACGAAGACCTAACCGGGAATTACACCTGCTGGAGTAAGGCAGGTCTTGAAGACTACACCTATCTCCTGCTCGACAGGTCTAAAGAAGCTACAGGTGGGAACATCTACTGAATTTTTATGGTTAGGAATAAGCCATGATGTATGATTGAGGTTTGCCATAGACTCTTAAAAATAAAGGCTACAAAAGGGGGTTTTCACAGCAATGCCATAGATGAAGAATTTTTGGTTTCTCAAAGAACTTCTTAGTGAACAGTTCCTAGAAGAACCATTTTTTCCTTATACTCCTAAAAAATAAAGGGGCTTTTGTGGATAAATTAAAAAATTAAAAAATAAAGGGGCTTTTGTGGATAAATTAAAAAATTAAAAAATAAAGTGGGCTTTTTAGTGATGCCATGAAAGAACAATTTTTGGTTCCCCAAAGATCCTTTCAAGGAAAAAGTTCCTTCTTTAGTGTAAAGATCATTTTAATAATCAAAAGAGTTTTGAAGGTTCATGAAACCATCAATGCCAATAAAGAAGCGTTATTTTTTAAAAGTGAAGTGTGAAGAACATTTCAATAACGCTTAAGTGCAAATAGATCGCCTTGTTGGCGTAAGGAATTTACTCCGGCCACAAACTCGTGGTTGGGCTAGTCAGCATTTTAAAAGACAGATACCAAGAAATGTTTTCCAGTGGCGTACACTGCCACTCAACAGTTTGGGTTTACTAAGATCTTTAATGTTTTTTAAAGAAGTCTTTTCTGCTCACCAAGGCTGCGTTTATTTGATTCAAAATACAGAAAAAAATGTAATATTATGAAATATTATTGCAATTTAAAATAGTGTTCTTTATTTTAATATACTTTAAAACAGAATTTTCATCAGTCATTACTCCAGTCTTCAGTGTCACATGATCCTTCAAAAATCATTCTAATATGCTGATTTATAATCAATGCTGGAAAATTGTGCTGCTTAATATATTTTGGAACCTGTGTGTTTTTTCAGGATTCCTTGATGAAAAATATGTTAAAAAGAACAGCATTTATTCAAAATAGCAATCTTTTCTAACAATATAAGTATTTACTGTCACTTTTTATTAATTTAACACATTATTGCTGAATAAAAGTATTCATTTCTTTCTAACAAAGACAAAAAGAAAAAATTTACTGACCCCAAACATTGAAGGCTCGAGTGATGATGCTGAAATTTCAGCTTTGCGTGACAGGAATAAATTATATTTTGAAATATATTGAAATAGAAACCATTATTTTAAATTGCAATATTATTTCACAATATTACAAATTTTCTGTATTTTTAATCAAATAAATGCAATCGTCTTTAAAAAACATTAAAAATCGTACTTATCCCAAACTTTTGAGCGGCAGTGTACTTGTAGGTGGGAAAGCGCGTATGGTGACTTTTCGACTTGATAGACCCGAGTTTGAATCCACCTTTTGCCGAAATTGTTTTTCTTCCTTTTCACATCACATGTGACCCAAAATTTAGATTATAATAAATAATAACCAAATAAATAAGCTTTCCATTGATGTATGGTTTGTTAGGATAGGACAATAATTGCCTGAGATACAACTCTGAAAATCTAAAATCTGAGGGTGCAAGAAAATCGCCTTTGAAAGTTGTTCAAATGAAGATCTTAGCAATGCATATTACTAATCAAAAATTAAGTTTTAATATATTTACGGTAGGAAATTTACAAAATATATTCATGGAACATGATCTTTACTTAATATCCTAACGAATTTTGGTATAAATGAAAAATAATTTTGACTCATACAGTGTATTGTTGGCTATTGCTACACATATACCCATGCTACTTAAGACCGGTTTAGTCATCCAGAGTCACATATCAGATTGAAAAGGCATTCATTTTCAATAAAAAGAAAGAAAGGACCTCATTAGTTTTTATCGGTTAGGGTTAGGTGTAGGAATGGCTTTATTGTCCCAAGGCGGCATCCATTTAATAATTTTTAATAAAAATGAGCATTTACACTCAATATGTTTTTATTGCATACTGGTTTATAATGTACTACTATACTGAGGCACAAATATCTGCCACTTGCACTAAGTAGCATCTAATATTATTGCAAAGAAAATATTTTTTTTACATAGTGTAAACAGAATATATAACCACTAAGAAAATACTATATTCACTTACTGTAAATAGAATCCATGTAAGGTTTGCACTTACATCACGGTTTGGTCAGTTACCCAGATGTGCAGCTATATTAGCGAAACTCGGATGTAAAAAAACAGCATGGATTGCAAGGTTATTGAACTACTGAATACATTGTTCTGCTAATTTATGCTGTCTGAAACCACAGAAAAAAAGTGGAAGCTACTAAATCATATAGAGAAAGACTTAGTAAGCAGGAAAGGGCACAACAGTTTGATAAACTAAAGTTAATAGGTGATAAAGATACTAGCCTAATATTTCACCTACCTGAATGTAAATGATAAGAACAAACATGAATGTTGTCAAGATTCTTGCCCTGGAAATCCTGGTTCAGTTTGGCCAAACCACAAATGCCTTTTGCTCACAGTGTTTTTGCACTCTTCTCCTTGATTTGCTATAACATTTGGCAGTCTATGGTACTCCAAATGTTTTTTTTTTTTCTGGTCTGACCAATAAGTACAGCTCAAAACATGACAACAATTGACCATTTTCAGCCGCAATAATCAGCAAATTATGCGAGTTTTGTTCAGTTCAGTGGCGTTGTTTATGTTCAGTGCCAGCAATATGGCCTGTCGAAAAAACACTGGTATTTGCACTTGCAAAGATGTGGCATCCGGATATTCATTAACCATGGCATGAGTTAAACATCCGATATTGCATTAATACATTACACATTAAAACACTGTCCACAATGTTTTAAACCACAAAACCACATTATTTTACTCACAGTGGAATGAGTAAACAGAGTTAGGAAGGCACAGCTAAATAAAATACGTACAATTAAGCAGTAAATGAGTTTTAACTTTGCAAAATTCATTCCATATTCAAGATCAGTGATACTTACTAATGGTGTCCTCACAGTCACAAACACTAATGAGTAACTATACTGTATATAAACTCTTTTAAATTCCGGTCAGGTAGGTGAAATAATTAGGCTAATATCTTAATTAATACTGCCTGTATGTATCTTTACTACCTATAAACTTTAGTTTGTCAAAAATACTGCACCCTTTCCTCCTTAATAAGTATTTCTCTTAATGATTTAGCAGCTTCCACACGTTTTTCCATGGTTTTGACAGCATAAAACAGCAGAGCAACGTATTCAGTAGTACATTAACCATGCAATCAATGCTGTTGTTTACATCTAAGTATCACCAATATATCCACGCATCTGGGTAACTGACCAAATCGTGATGTAAGTGCACACCCTCTATTCGGGCACATCCATAATTTTTAGTTCCTCACAGATCCTTCCATTGAACAGTTCTTAAAAGAACCTTTTTTTTTTAGAATGAAGAAAATTTAGATAATCTAAAGGATCTTTTGTGAAATAAGGTTTCATGGATGTTGAAGGTTCTTCATGGAACCATTGATGCCAATCAAAAACCTTTATTTTTAAAAAAATCAGTGGGTAGAATCTTGCTGATGTCTAGAACCTTTTTGGAATTTTCTTTTTCTTTTTTTCACCTATTTAAATGTAACATCTGGGTTCTGAAGTAAAACTAGTTGGGAACCATTGATCTAGATCATTACATTCTTAAAAATAAATTAAAAATGGTGCAGTCTTCTCTACTGGCATCTATGGTCCCTTGAAAAACCTTGAACATCCAACATTCCTTTTTCTTTATACACTATAGTATTTTTGTCTTGTTTTCTAGTATAAATATCTAGGAATTCTTAAATCAGGATGCATTTACTTGACAAGTAAAATGACTTAAGATATTATGTCTTGTTTTCTGAAAAAAATAAATAAATAAAATAAAAAATTGTTAGTTTTTGCCTAAAACGTTCTTAAAAAAAGCCAATGTAAAGAACTTTTCCACTACACTGCAAAAAAATATTTTCTTCTTTAGTATTTTTGTCTAAAATATCTTAAAATTCAGGATCAGGATGCACACTCTTAAAAATAAAGGTGCTTTAAAAGGTTCTTCACAGTGATGCCATAGAAGAACCATTTTTGTTTCCACAAAGGACCATTCAGTCAAAGGTTCTTTAAAGAACCATCTCTTTCTTACAACAAAAAAGGTTCTTCTATGGCATCGTGAAGCACTTTTATTTTGAAGAGTGCATTTACTGGACAAGTGAAATATCTGCCAATAGGGTAAGAAAAATAATCTTAAATCAAAGGCTAAACAAGATTATTTTTCTTGCCCCATTGTCAGATATTTTTTGGGTAATTTTTTCAGAAAACAAGACATAATCTTAAGTCATTTTACTTGTCCAGTAAATGCACTCTTAAAAGTAAAGGTGCTTCACGATGCCATAGAAGAACTTTTTTTTGTCTAAATAAAGAACCTTTAACATCTGAAGAATCTTTCTGTTTCACAAAAGGTTCTTTGTGGCGAAAGAAGGTTCTTTAGATTATAAAAAGGTATGAAAGAGATGGTTCTTTAAAGAATCTTTGACTGAATGGTTCTTTGTGGAACCAAAAATGGCTCTTCTATCGCTGTGAAGAACCTTTTAAAGCACCTTTATTTTTAAGAGTGTGCAACCTGATCCTGAATTTTTAGATATTTATGCTAGAAAACAAGACAAAAATACTAAAGAAGTGTAGTGGAAAAGTTCTTTACATTGTTTTTTTTAAAGAACAGTTCACTAAAAGATTCTTTGGGGAACCCAGAAAAACACCTTCTGGAACCTTTATTTAAATTGCGTAGATGCAATGTTATGATGCTATGGAAGGGAGCCTGAAACTAGTTTCCTTAAAAAATGACTTCATAAAAAAGCTGCCTGTTGAGTCATTGACAGTCTGGGCCACAAAGCAGGAAGGCAGTTACTTTCGGTTTTTGGTCAGAGTATTCAAGCATCAGTGTATTTCTTTCTTCCTTTACAGGTTTCAAAATCAACTGCACAGCTGAAACATTTTCCTGCGCTGAAAACATCAAATGCACCTGGACCTCAGATGAATTTGATGCTCTTAGACTTCGTAATATGAGGTATCAGAAATTGAGACACACCCACAGATACATTACGCTTATGTTATCGTTGACTCAACCAGGAATGCTTGTTGTATCTATTTAGGGATAATGGTGACTGGGTGTCACAGTCCGTGGATGGGAAATTTTTTTTTCTCCCACATTCCACCAATTCATACTCTGAAGAGTCTGAGCGGCTGCTAATAACAGGGGAGGCGTTTTCAACATGCTGCTATATGAAAACTGACCACAGCTTCTATCTGCGAGACATCGGTGAGTATGTGGGTTAGAGGAAACTATGTCATTTACTCATCCTCAAGTTGTTCTAAACCTGTATGAGTTTCTTTCGTCTGTTGAACACAAATGTGACCCTGGACCACAAAACCAGTCATAAGGGATTTTTTTTTTTAAATTGAGATGTATATTTATTAATCTGAAAGCTGAATTATTTGAAAATCCAGAATCTGAGGGCGCAAAAAAAAAAAAAAAAAAAATCGCCTTAAAAGTTGTCCAAATAAAGTTCTTAGCAATGCATATTACCAATCAAAAATTAAGATTTGATATATTTACGTTAGGAAATTTACAAAATATCCTCATGGAACATGATCTTGATTTTTGCCATAAAAGAAAAATCAATAATTTTCATACAATGTATTTTTGGCTATTGCTACAAATATACCTATACTACTTGAGACTGGCTTTGTGGTCCAGGGTCACAAATAAAGGTATTTTGATGGATATTGGCAACCAAAGAGTATTTTGTCCATACTATGGAAGTCAATAGCTACCATCAACTGTTAGGTTACCAACATTCTTCAAAGTATACATTTCAAAGAGAAAAAAACTCATACAGGTTTGGAATAACTTGAGGGTGAGTAAATTATGACCGAAATATCATTTTTGGGTGAACTATCCATTCAAAACAATATAAAATAATAAAACAATGGATTATTTCAAATTTAATTTAATAAATGAAAACAGACATTAACTATAGTATATTATTAACAGAAACTGGGAGAAAATGTAGTTTAATGTGGACATCGGATGCGTGTTTTCCACAAGTTGGTATGAGTCTGCATAAAATGTCTGCAAAATAATTTTGTCCATTTCATCACAAAATTAAATTATAAATGTGTTTTTTCTCTTTATTTCAAGTTTATAGCATGATATAAATGTGATGAAACATCAGAAGGAATGAAAAAAAAAACAGTATAGCCTAATTCAATGAAACAAATGTCTCACCGTAATCGGAGTCACATCAGAGGTGAAAACAGCAATCTGTCATGCCACATTAAAAAGCGTGAAAAATACATTATTGTAATAGACATATTGTTTGTATTTCACTATAAAACTGACAGATTTATCTGAGACATATCTCCCGGTGCTCCCAATCCAGGCCATTTGCATGCACAAAAGGCTAGAATATACTCCCAAAATATTCCCTTTAATCTCGTAATTGCTACAAATTAATTCTCTTAAATTTGACTTTAATCTCAAAACATTTAGACTTTATTTTAAAAAACATTTCGACTATTTCCTCGAAACACTTTATTTTTATTTATTTTGACTTTATTCTCGTAATTTTGACTCTATTCTCGAAATATCACAACTCGGAATCTTAGATTTTTACAATTTTTGTAACGTGGCACTAAAACGGCGCCATACTAAAGCGCATAATCACTGACTAAATGTGTTTTCTCTGTTTGTCCTAGTTAAGCCAGCGGATCCAAGCATTACAATCTGCGATATAAAAAACGAGTTGAGTGACAAGCCAATCATAGAATTGGAGGTGACGCCTCCCTCGACCTGGCCACAGCCCCACAGTTTCTTTCCTCTGAAGCATCAGATTGAGTACCAGATACGAGACACTGGCGAGGTACGACATGCTCTTCTTTCTTTGTTCTATGGAAAAGCTCTGAAAATGCCAAAGAAAAACTTTAGAAGTATAATAAAATACATTCAAAGCTACTGAATTTCTGTGAGGAACAGACTAAAAATCAAGTCATTACTCACTGAAAGTCATATTTTTTTTATTTTAGGAAGAACTGTCCCTTTAAAGGGAACCCTGTGTATTAAGGCCCTAAATGGGTAAATATAACTAAATTATGTCTCTTACTAAAATAGCAGCAGAAAACCCATGAAAGACTTACGTTATTTAAAAAATCCACATGGTTCGCCATTGTTTCGATGATGTGAAATGGCTGCATTCAGTGAGCTAATGCTGCGACCTGTTGCTATTTTTACCGCAGCACGACTCTGAAAATAAAATACTGATACGATGCTGCATTGTGTGGCTTTTGGTTGTAATTGTCAGTCAAAGGGCAACAAGAGAATCAATGTAAGTCTTCACTGCTTTTTCTAGCGATAAGAAGAGGAACAAAGAATGGAAAGATGCTTATGGACTTCCTAAAGACCAGCGTCTTTGTTCTCTCCACTTCAGCCCTGATGCCTTTGAAGCTTTAAAGGTCCACTGAAGTGTCTTAAAACACGCAGTGTTATTCTATGTGGTGACATAATTTTAACTGAAACAGGAAAACAGGGTGGGACATATCACGCAGCCCCGCCCACTTTTTAAAATAGCCAATAGCGTTCAATTTCTATCGAAACCAGACCTCATTTGCCCCAATGGAAAGCATATTTACGTCGTCTGAATCGTTTTCAATCGCCTACGTTGTGCACTACATGCCATTCACCAAACAGAAAACACTAACACTGTGAACAAGTGACCAATCTCAGCCGCAGCTTCAACATCTATTTATAGTGTAGGGGGCGGGACACTACAGATTCTAGAGAGCATTTGATTGGACAGAACGTTTGATGAGAAGCTGAAGTGCAGCGCGATGTCATCAAAATTGTTGATTCATATTGGCGGAAGTGAGAGGCTGTAAGTTTTGAATGGTCTTATTTTGTAAACACAAATTTTGTTGTTGTTTTGACGCAAACTAGCTTATAGATAACCTTAAGGCTAACATATTCATACTAAAAGCCAAAAAACTTTATTTTTGATTTCATGGGGACTTTAAGTAGACTACAGCTACTGAAAGAGCTTACAAAGCTAGCTAGATGCCATCCTGGCAGGATGTAAACTCAGAAAATAAAATACTAATATGATACCACATTGTGCAGCTTTTAGCTGTAATTTTCAGTTGAAGGGCAACAAGAAAAGTGATGTAAGTCTTCATTGCTTTTCCTAGAGATAAGAAGAATGGGAAGCTGCCTGTGGATAAATAAAACTTCCTAAATACCCATGTCTTTGTTCTCTCCACTTTAGCCCTGATGCCTTTGAGGCCTTTAGTAGACCAAAGCTGCTAAAAGAGCTTACAAACGGCAGAGACAAGAAACGCTAGATGCCATCCTGGCAGGATGTAAACATGCCGATGCTTGTCAAGACACCGCAGCCACTGAAAGATTTTCTCTTTCACTCGATATTCGGGGGCATGATGGTACAGCATTTGGTTTAAGCATACGGTTATATCCATCACTACCTGTAAGCTCTTTCAGTATCTGTGGTCTTCATATTAGTATTTTCAGAGTTGTGTATTCTGAATTGTGTTGTGGTAAAAACAGCAACCGTGGTTAAGCGCAACCATTTTTTGCCATAATGGCGCCCCCCAGAGTTCAAAATATGTATAAAACGATGTGGATTTTTTTAAATAACGTAAATCTTTCATGGGTTTTCTACTACCTATTTCAATAAGGGACATCATTTATGTTATTTTAAGCCATACATCTCATAACACCCAGGGTTCCCTTTAAGAAACTAACAGTAATTAATTCTCTTGTTTTCTGCTTCTGTATCTTCTCAGCTCAAGACTAAAGAATGGGAAGAGCGCTCAAAGATCCAAGTCGAGGGCTCCATCTCGAAACTAAGGGTCCGCTGCAGAGACCTGCTGCTCCTCTCTGAGTGGAGCGAGTGGACCATGTGGAAAAACGTAAACTAGCGATTTAAATCTCCCTTCCTCCTGAACCCTTTATTTATATCTCCTGTCCTATTTTCCAATTCCTTATTTATTTTTTGTATATGTGTTCATGTATGAATGATCATGTCATTGGTTACATATGACTGTTTCACATTGATTGTATGTACCATGTCTCTGTCCTATTAAAAACCTTTGCTATTCTTTTCTGTCTCTCGATTCTTTCGGATTAAGCAATATGACAGTTGCGATCATGTGTGATTCACTGGCCTTTACTGACAGAAATTACTGTGAAATAATGATTTTTGTGCAGACACATTAAAAACATTTCAACATACTTCCTCATCTTTCACTAAACCCTAAAACAAGACAAAAATGGTGTAGGGTTAGATTTACAATTAACATGCAATTACAATTGTATTGCAGATGTACGTCTGTTTGATTTTTTTGAATCATTTATTTATTTGTTTGTTCAAAAATACAGTGGTTTTGTGAAATATTATTACAATAATAATAACTGTATTCTATTTTTATCCATTCAAAATCTTATTTATTCCTGTGATAGAAAAATGTCTTTACCTGTCACTGATCAATTTACTGCATCCTTGCTGAGTAAAAGCAAGGATGCTAAAAGCAAACCCCAAACTTTTGAACAGTAGCGTAGAGACGCTCAGATATCTGTGTGTGTGGTTATGACAGAAACACATGATTTCTTGTTCTCCGTATAGGTGTCCAAGAGGAAACAAAGAAACCGTATCAAAGGAAAGAAAGTGGAAGCAAACTCAAAACCAAGAAAGAAGAAAAATAAACGGAAAAATGGGCAGAAAAACAAAAATCGGAAACATCTGAATTGGGCAAAATTTTGATTTACTAAAAGCATATATATTTATTGATGCTGATTGAAACGTAAATAGAGACAGTGAATGTGTGTATAAGATGTCCTGAATAAATGCTATAAACACTAATGCTGAGCTGAGCATGTCAATAAAACTTTTAGTCAACAGCAGGAGGCAGCAGTGAGAATGAAGAGGATGCTGCCTCCTTTTGGGAGCTTAATGGAATTTTTTTTTTTTTTTGTACAAGAACGATCAACAGAGCTCACTAAGGGAATTTTATCAGTAAATGTATAAAGAAATAAAATATATTTTCAAAAATATTTATTGTTGTAACTGTTATTTCTGCTTACATCTCTCTTCTTCTTAAGTGCACTCTTTTACTTGCATGTCCTCTTGGTTTTCTCTCTGTTCATCTATTATGTCTGAGTGTTGTTGCAGTTGCATCAGGCTTTGATTTTGATTGGCAGGCTGAGCCATGAAAAACAGCCAATGGTTGTTGTCCCGCTCAGCTTTATGGGAATCCAAGAAGGTGTGAGCAGTGAGTTCATACTCTTTACCAAAAGGAGTCCTAAACACACAAAACACACACAAACCAAATAAATGAATAAACACTAGCAATTATTCTACACAGAATTAACAATAAACTAAACAGACCTGTTCTTAAGCTCAAGCAGGTGTTTTCTATATATAAAATTATATTTAAAATAATATATTTATAAGATGTTAAGATGTCCATGTCAAAAGAAATTTACAAAAGTGATTTTATGTCCATAAAAAGAACATTCAATCTAAGTAAAGTGTCTACTTTTAAGGTTTCAAATAAGTTTTTGGAGAATAAAATGTCAAAATTTGGTCAAGCCTGAAATTATTCATACCCCTCAATGACACAGACGTCTCCCAGAAGATAATAAGATGATGTACAAGAGGCATCATTATGGAAAAAATTATTGCTCATCTTTTATATAAATTTGAACAAAAAGTGGCATGTTCAAAATTATTCATACCCTTCTTAGTAATCAATAGAAAAGCCTTTATTGGCTATTACAGCAATCAAGTGCTTCCTATAATTGCTGACCAGCTTTTTGCACGTCTCCAATGGTATTTTTGGCCATTCATCTTTTAGAGATGAGCTCCAACTCTTTCAGGTTGGAGGGTCTCCTTTCCATCACCCTGATCTTTAGCTCCCTTCACAGATTCTCAATTGGATTTAAGTCAGGACTCTGGCTGGGCCACAGCAAAACGTTAATGTTTTTGTCTGCTAACCATTTCTTCACCACTTTTGCTTTTCCACAATGATGCCTCTTGTACATCGTCTTATTATCTTTTGGGAGAAGCCTGTGTCATTTCCGGTCAAAAACAAACTTGCTGGTTGAATAAAAGCAACTTTAAGTCAGAATTCGCCAGGGGTATGAATAATTTTGGGCTTGACTGTATATACACTTGGCTGTTTCCTGCTCACTTTAACTGAATCAATTACTCTTACAATATGAAATATATTACCATAGGATGTGATTGCCAAGAGCAGCCAGACATTGATTGGTCTTACAGTGGGAAATCAAAACCGTGCTGTTCACCTGCCAAAACAAAGCATTCACTCCACATTATTAAGTTGTTAAGTAATAGCAACAAGTATATCTGAAAAGAACTAAAAGTATGTGAACCTCAACAGGGTATCCTTCATTTTCAAGCCTTTCTTGGGGGTCAAAGTAAATCACCTTCCACCAGCAAAGGAAATCAAACTCCTCTACTAAGCTCAACTCCTGTAGTCGAGACTTCTTAGCACACTTTAGAAATGTTCTGTGATCACTGGTGAGGAACAGCTGTGCGGAGTCCAAAAAGATTGCATGTTGAAAGATTGCAGCCATTACATAAAACTGTGTATACATACATGCCATTTGCTTGTTTACCTCTCCGGCAAAGCCTGCGGTCGTTCTCAGGGCAAAGCTTTGATCGTATCTGAGCACCTCTCCATCTGAGGTCCCATCAACACTGCATCACAGACCACAGATGATAAAACAGATCAGCAACTGTGTGTGTGCGAGTAAGCGAGTATAAATGCATTTGTGTCATACCTTGTAATGATAAAGGCGTTTCTAACACAAGGCGTCATGTTGTGGGCTCCTCCAACATGAAGGGGCCCGAGAAGGTGGGGGCCTGAATTAGTGTCAGACTGTGACGCGATATTACTGCTGTCGGCAATGATGCTGAGGACACAGGATCCACGCTGCTCGTGTTCTCCACCTCCAGAGTTCATCAGCATGACCGTGTCTCCAAAGTGCAAAAAGCCATCCGGCGACACTGATAAATTCACCTAAAAAAAAAAACTGAATCAGTCTCACATTCAGCATACACAAAAAGCAAAAAAGGTTTGGGATCAGTAAGATTTTTAATTTTTTTTTTTGCTCATCAAGGCTGTGTTTATTTGAATAAAAAACAGAAAAAAACAGTAATATTGTGAAATATTATTGCAATTTAAAATAGTGGTTTTCTATTTTAACATACTTTAAAATATAATTTTTTTCTGTGATGCAATGCTGAATTTTCATCAGACATTACTCCAGTCTTCAGTGCCACATGGTCCTTCAGAAATCATTCTAATATGCTGATTTATTCTCAATGTTGGTAACAGTTGTGCTGCTTAATATTTTTTAGGAACCTGTGATACTTTTTTTCAGGATTCTTTGATGAATGAAAAAGTTAAAAAGAACTGTATTTATTTAAAATCTAAACCTTTTCTAATAATAAGTCTTTTATATAATCACTTGACTTTTTATCAATTTAACACATCCTTGCTGAATTAAAGTATTCATTTCTTTTAAACAAACAAAGGAAGCCAAAACTTTGAACAGTAGTTTATATTGTTACAAAAGATTTTTATTTTAAATAAATGCTATTCTTTTTAATGTTTTATTCACCAAAGAATCCCGACAAACAAAAACAATATTAAACAGCACAACTGTTTCCAACATTGATAATAAATCAGCATATTAGAATGATTTCTGAAGGATCAAGTGACATTGAAGACTGGAGTAATCACGCTTTATAAAGTATATTAAAATAGAAAACCACTATTTTAAACTGCAATAGTATTTCACAATTTTACCTTTTTTTTTTCTAAATGCAGCATTGATTAGCAGAAATATATTTTTTAATAAATGCTAAATATATTTTGCAAACAATGAAGCTCGATGAAATACATTTTTTATACTGGATAATAGCCTACTAGAGTTCAAAACTAGATTTACAGTGACTTATTAAAACAATTTTTTAAATGTTCCTTCGTGATTTTTATTCCTTTTAAATTCCTATTTTGCTCCTTGCTGATGTTTTATGTTCACGTGTTATAGACAACAAATAAAGTTTTGCTCCTAATGTGGCATTTGAATAATATATGTTTGAAAATATATGTTTGATATATAAAACATTTTTAAACTATATTTCCAAAAGACATAAATATATTCAAAATACACAAAGTACTAGCCCATACTAGGGCTGCATCACAAAATCATAATTGTCGATTATTCCCTTGAAATTGTGATTATTAATTATGATTATCACAATTTGCATTGATTGATGTTTTGAATAGCTTTATATCACTGTTTGAAGCAACTGCATGCCATAATTTTATATATATAAAAAACACTCTCCCTGAAAAACTTTTATTGCTTTTCTTATTGCCACAAATGTCAATGATCCATTGGTTTGGTTTCTTTAAATAAATAAAAAAATGCAACATGCATAGGGATATGCCGGTATAAATTTTCATGTTGCGATTAATTGATAATGGTTTTAATCACGGTTTACGGTATTATCACAATATTGAAATTTATTTGCAAAAAAGTGGTGTCATAAAACAGTATAACAGGTTTAATAACTATTTTCTTATAACAAAAAAACTGAACATTTAAAAACAAAGTGCAAAAGAATTATAAAAAAGACCAATAGGATCACTTTACAGTAAGATCTCATAGTTAACCTTAGTTAATGCATTAATATTCACGATGAATGCTACATAAGTTATTAATCTTTGTTTAAAAAAATACTACTCTTAGCAATTTGTTATTAAATATTGGAATTATCTATAATTATTAATGTTAAGAAGAATTTTTTAGGTTTAAGTCCCCACCAGATTTTTTTTTTTTTTTTTTGTATTTTTGGAAATATAGTATATTTTATGTATTTTTTTAATATATTTAAAATGTTGTAAATATTATGCTAAATACAAATGATCGTATTCAATGCCATTTCAAAATTACCATGATTAATGTTTTATCTGATAACCTATTCGTCTTGGAACACTGTTGAAAACGCTAGTTACGAATGTAACTGTGGTTCTATGACTAAGTGGAAGACCGCCAGAGGCAGTGCTAAAGCACTAGTGGAATACTCCTCGCGCTCGCGCTTGACCGAGAACCGAATAATAAAGTTGTCACCTCGTGACCAGTGACGTGCCTTGAACTATAATAACCCCTTAGCACGTCACCTCGATCTCTTAGATCATTCTCGCAATACCGAGTGACCAGAGACTCTGGCGGTCTTCCACTTAGTCATAGAACCACAGTTACATTCGTAACTAGCGTTCTATTTCCTTTCGCTCCAGACCGCCAGAGGCAGTGCTAAAGCACTAGTGGAAGACGAATACCTACGCAGTCACGAGGGATCCCCCTGCGAAGCATCTGGGCAGGCAGAAAGCACTGCAGCACACACTGCCGGCAAGGGAGTCACATTCAATCTGTAAAAACGTGAAAATGTACATGATGAAGCCCAGGTTGCTGCCGCACAAATTTCAGAGAGCGACACCCCTTTAAACGCTGCCCAAGATGTTGCCAAGGCACGTGTAGAGTGACAATGAATAGATGAGGGAGCAGACTTTCCTGCAGACTCGTACGCATGAAAAATAACCTGAGTCACCCAGTGTGCCAGTCTCTGTTTAGACAGTGCAGCGCCTTTGCGCATATCACTTAAGCAAACAAACAATTGGTCTGTCTTACGCCAGGCTGCTGTCCTATCAATATAAGCCCTCAAGGACCTAACGGGACATAGTTCCAACCGTACGTCATCTTGATCTGATGGTAGTGCAGCCAACATGATAGGTGTGTTCCTAAAATGTGGAGACAAAACCTTGGGCAAAAACGCCGGATTAGGCCACAATGAGACACTACTAAATTCAGCATTCCAGCGCAAACAGTGAACACTCACAGACAATGCATGGAGTTCACTTACACGCTTTGCAGTTGTAATTGCCAAAAGAAATGCAGTCTTGAATGACAGCCACTTAATATCAGATTCCAAAATCGGCTCAAATGGGGGCTGGCACAAGGAACCAAGCACCATACTTAAATCCCATGTCGGACTCCGGACTGCCCGTGGAGGACAAAGACGGTTAGCTCCTTTCAAGAAAGCAACAATCAGCTGATCAGATCCAAGTGAAGAAGCACCGTACTCAGAGCGATGAGCTGATAAGGCCGCCACATACACCTTAAGTGTAGATGCAGAACGTCCAAGCTCCAAAAGATGTTGCAAGAAATCCAAAATGCATCCCACTGAACACTGTAATGGATCAATATTACGGTTAGAACACCAATCACCGAATACCTTCCATTTACATGAATACAGCTTGCGTGTAGACGCAGCACGCGCATTCAAAACAGTGTCCCTGGCCCTCTGTGAACACTCCAAGAAAGGCCTGGTGGGCCCAGAGGCCACACCCACAGTTTCAGCCGATCCGGATGTGGGTGCCAAACTCTCCCTTCCAACTGACTCAATAGATCCGGTCTGTTCGGCAGACGACAAGGAGGCCCTATTAACACTGAAAGAAGGGTCTGAAACCACGGCCTCGCAGGCCAATGAGGAGCCACTAACAGCAGATGGTGCCTGCATTCGCGCACCCGACACAGAGTCTTCCAAATCAGTGGTAATGGGGGAAAAGCATATAGAATCACGTCCGGCCAGTCGTGGGCCAATGCATCCAGGCCCAGAGAGCCTGGTTCGTCCCTCAGGGAAAACCAACGGGGACAGTGGGACGTGCGACTGTCTGCAAACACATCCACCGCAGCGGTCCCATATGTTCTCCATATCATCTGCACAACGTCTGAATGTAGACTCCAATCTCCCTGTGACACCCTGCCACGAGAGAGAGCATCTGCAGCATGATTGAGTCGTCCTGGTAGATATGCTGCCCGGATGGAAAGCAGATTGATCTGCGCCCAAACAAGTAGATTGTGAGCTACACGAAGCACACTCCGTGACCTCGTTCCTCCCTGATGATTGATATAAAAAACGGCCACTCTGTTGTCCGTGCGGACCAAGACATGCTTTCCCCTGAGAACAGTCTGAAAATGCAAAAGGGTAAGGAATACCGCTGTCAGTTCCAAAACATTTATGTGCGCTGTGCGCAGAGCCCCTGTCCAGGTGCCGTTCACTCCCCTCTTGCGCCAGACACCTCCCCAGCCGAGAAGACTGGCATCTGTCCTTACAACTTCCCAGCGTGCAGGTGGAGGTCCCAATGGAACCCCTTTGAGGAGAAACTGCTGCTGTGACCAAGGTGTTAGGGCTTGCATGCAGCGACGTGTGACTCTGATCTTTGTGTGTTTGTCTCGTATCGGACACAAGCGTTTTTGGATGAGCCAGCACTGGAATGGCCTGAGCCACAACAACCCGAGTGGCACTACTGTTGTTGCTGCTGTGAGCTTCCCCAAGAGTCTTAAGAGAGTCACATAGCGCTGAGTGTGACCCACCCGAAGCCTTCTTATAGCTCTTAGAATTGACCCTATTCTCTCTGAAGTCGGGCAAGCCAACATTGTGACAGAGTTTAGGGCAAGGCCTATGTAACTGGTTGACTGCGTCGGAACAAGCTTGCATTTGTCCCAGTTCACAGTGATCCCCAAAGCTGTGATGTGTTCCAGCAGGTGACGAGCTTGATCCATTACTTGCTGGGGTGATGCCGCACAAACAAGCCAGTCGTCCAGGTACGGTAACACCCTCATGCCAGTCCTCTGGAGTGGCTCCAATGCTGCCTGGACAAACTTCGAAAAAACTCTTGGTGCCAAAGCCAGGCCAAACGGAAGAACCCTGAACTGAAATATTTGACCCCCTATGGCAAATCGAAGGAACCGCCTGTGCTCTGGTGCAATCGGAATATGAAAATAGGCGTCCTTTAAGTCTATTGTCACGAACCAATCTTGTGGCATGATGGCCTGTAGCACATCTGTTGTGCGTAACATTCTGAATGGTAGAAACTTGAGAAAACGATTTAAGTTTCTTAAATCCAAGATAGGGCGAAACCCGCCGTCTTTCTTTGTGACCAGAAAGTAAATGGAAAAAAATCCCCCGGGATGAACTTGGGGATTGACTTGTTCTATGGCACCTTTGCGCAACAACACCTGAACTTCGTGTGCAAGTGCCTGTGCCTGACGTGGATCGTGAACTATTGTCGGTCTCACGCCGGTATGAACAGGGGGTCGACAGCGAAACTGTATACGGTACCCTCTTGAAAGGGTAGCCAAGAGCCACTGATTTGCTGTTATTGATCTCCAATGATTCAATTGACTTTCCGTGAAACAGCCCGCTGTCGACCTGTGTGCGTCAACGCTCACGCAAATGCTTTTCTGTAGAGGTGGGGGGACGACGTTGGGGACCTGGGGGTCGAACGTGAGACTGACGTCCACGTGGTTGAAACCCACCACGTCTGGGAGGTGGAGGAGGTGGTGGAGTAGTCTGAGAGTTCCGATGATGGAAATGTTGAGAAGATCTATAACTCTGTCTTACACCAGCACTGTGAAAACGGGCACCAGAGGCAGCTAGAGGAGGCCTGGGGCCTGAGGCGGTCCCCACATGACGGGAGCGAGTTTCAGACACTGACACACGCCGGTCCAAGGCTTCCTGTGCAGCTGGTCCAAAAATACGACCAGGTACCAATGGTAATCTCCGTAAATTGTTCCTACACACCTCTGGCAATGAGGACTGGGCCAACCAAACTTGTCGTCGAGCTTGTACAAGAGTACCCAAGGCTGTTCCACAGTGATTGGCAATAACACCCATAGTCTGCAATGTGAGCTCAGTTAAGTCTGTCACCAATGGGTCAGATGAAGTTTCTCTCAGAGAGGTGTGTAGAGCCACAAGCATGTGTGCCAAAGAATTAGAAACACGGCCAAGGCTCGCTGTGGCATTGTATGCACGAGACAGTAATTCATCAGTGCGCCTACACTCTACATTGGGGCAACGGACATTCTCACGAAGCGCCTCATCAGGAGATACAATAAGCGCTGCCACACTAGATTCTATAGGTGGCATGCTACTAAGCCCTACTGTCTCTGGGTCTTGCATTACAGCCAGTATGCGGGCTAACTGATCGGGACGTGTAGCCTTCGTTGAATTTTGTAATGCAGACACCAATACAGTTGTAAAATCATTGCACTGAGGCATCGTAAATGACGTTCTCTGTGCACGACGCAGAAACATATTATCTGAACCCACTGCTGGTTGAGGGGGGTCTAGATTGATGCGGGCAAGCATAGCTTTTAATGTTCCTTCCAGGGATGCAACAACTGAAGATGACCCACCTGACTTCTCAGATATGGTCTCACTGTCAGAATGCTGCAATGGATCTGCAGGCAGATTCGCCTCAGCACCTGCAGTAACATCTGGAATGTTTTCAAAAAATGAGTCAGTGGCAGCCACGGACATCACTTCCAAATCCTGTCCTGTATGCATTGTTGGTGGCGATGTCATACATAACTCAGTCTGAACCTCCTCTCGTGCGTCCGTTTTAGGCTGAGTTTTAGCCAGAAGCGGCAATAACAACTCAACTGCAGAAGACAGCTGATCAACTTTGCGTGCTAAATCAGAAGATCTGGTTTTCTTAGCCTTCTTTTCAATTTGAGATGTTTGCTTACGCTTACGATCAGCGGTGGTGATATTGGATAAAAGAAACAAATTATCCGATGCCGATTCTAGACCCGCCAGACGAGCGTGACGCACGGCGAGCGGCATAATGGAGCATTCCGGGCACGGGTCAGTCAGTGCCTCTCTAAGATGATCCATACCGAGACAAACAGGACATTGGCGATGTCCATCCATAATATCCATTACATTTGGGCACGTAGAACATTGAAGTGTATCCATGTTAAATCAATACTCACCCTAAAGTCGATAAATACGGTACACGTTAGTGATTAACGTCGCGATCAGGTGCGTATACGCTCTCAGCCAAGGCAGCCAGGGCTTCCGAGTGTATATCGTCACAGAGGCATTCAAACTTGCCGGCAACCAGCAGATTGAAGCCTCTTGCGTGATGTAATCCGTCTCTCACGATCGCTGTGCGCCGCGAGATGCGTGTAAGTCCAACAATTGTATATTGAAGTGATGTAATCAAGACGAAACAGCTCGCGATATATCCTGAAGATCTCTTCAGCAGCAAGCTGCACAAATTATCGTCACGTTCGATTCAACAAGCGAGAATGAGAAAGAGATCGAGGTGACGTGCTAAGGGGTTATTATAGTTCAAGGCACGTCACTGGTCACGAGGTGACAACTTTATTATTCGGTTCTCGGTCAAGCGCGAGCGCGAGGAGTATTCCACTAGTGCTTTAGCACTGCCTCTGGCGGTCTGGAGCGAAAGGAAATAGAACACTTCCTTTTCATACATTAAAAAAATAAATAAATACTTACTGGTTTTAGGATGTTTTGCTTCAGAGCTCCTTCTTTCTGAACTGTGAGTTCACCCCTGCCTTTTTGCAGGATGAAGTTCTGGAGAGTTTCCTGCAGAGACACTTTTCATTTACTCACATGTGTTTGGTGTTCTCTGTCGGAACTATACACCAACAAACGTAAGATACAACAAACCTCTTCTAAAGTCACGTCTTCTTCCCAGTTGCCCACACGGACGCGCGGATTATAGGTCCGGACATGAGCCATTTCACAGCCGCAGTAAAGCCAGACAGACAGAGAAAACGCGAAAATGTAATTTATAATGCAAAAGGAAACTAAACGCTCCAAGTACTAAAACTGTTACCATGGATGCGTAACAACACATGGGCGCGCGTGCGTGTGTTAGGTCTCCGACGAGTCTTTTTGCTGCTGGTTTCAGATTCGCGCTATTTACACGAATCTATTTTATTTTATTTTTTATTTTTTTTTACGTTTTGTGCATTTAAAATTTATTTGAAAACGTATTTCAATTTAAATCAACTGGAAAAGGAAAAAAAAAAACTCTAAATATTTTTTTTTTAGTATTATTATTTAATAATATATTAAGTTGATTTACCTCATTACATTTAATTTGCTGTACATTAATCATTTTAAATACAGAATTTTATGAATGCCTCCTTTTTATTTAACATTTTGTCAGCATTTAAAGATACAATAATGCTGTCCTGCAGTAATACATCAACTAGTTACCCTTCAGCTTAATTTACTAATTATAATTTGTGACATTGGACCACAAAACCAGTCAGTTTTTTGAAATTGAGATTTATGCAACATCTGAAAGCATGGAACATGGTTTGTTATGATAGGACAATATCTGGGGATACAATTTGAAATTCTCGAAACTGAGGGTGCAAAAAAATTTAAATACTGAGAAAAGTGTCTTTAAATTTATCCAAATGAAGTTCTTAGCAATGCATACTACTAATCAAAAATTAGGTTTTGATATATATTTACAGTAGCAAATTCACAAAATATCTTCATGGAACATGATCTTTATGAGTTCTTGCCATAAATTTATAGAAATTCCTAGATTAAATGAACACATCAGTCAAACACACACAAATAAGCAGAAATTCAATTATGAGGAATGATACAATCATGATTCAGTAAGACTCTAATGTATTACATCTTCATATCAATATCTTTCATATGAAATTGCATTTTATTGGCTTTTCTAATTGAATTAGAAGCTCACTCTTCATAGTTTCACTGGAATCAATATGTGTATGATCTCTATGATGAATCTTTCAGCATTATCAAATACGAAAATCACTTTCACAATATGTATGCAGAGAGTGGAGATTTTAGATAAACTACATTAGATGGAAGCCTCATTTGAGCTTGAGAGACTATGTGTGTAAGTGCGGTTAAGTGCTTTTCACGTCAATAACGGAACTGACAGATCATAAATAGATAATACACGTTTATGAGAGCTGTGCTCTAAAATATTAAAACTGCATTGGGAAAAGCAGCAAGCTGCAAAAGTATTGCTGATATTATTAAAGAAAAACTCTCACTGCAATACCACTGTCATGATCCGCCTCCTTCCTATGACTTCCTGCTGTTTAACCGGCAGAAGAAAAGACACACAAGACAAGGTCCCGCTGAATAACCAAAACCAGCTTTATGAAGAGAGTATATTTTCACAGTCAAAGTTGCCCTGAAAAAGGAAAAATCCCAATCCAGAAATGCATGTTCATACAGTCACAGAATGAAAAACAAGGCTATTTCTATAAGAGGAACACAAAAATACCAATCAAAATCATGACTTTTCCAACATTGCCTCCTCGAAATAGGACATCTCATTCAATTGTCTTCACATTACAGTATTCAGCTGCTGAAAGCATTGCCAAGGCTTGCTATGCATTTGCTATGGATGCTAAGATGTTCTTACACAGTTGGCCTGTGGTCATAAATCGGATCACTCATTTTGTAGTCCGTAGCACAAGTGGTGCGAGATGAATACCAACAGTGATCATAGATCAAACTGCATGTAAAAATCCCATCAGCTCCAATCAGAAACTCTTTTACCTGAGCAAATCTCTCATTTATCAGCTGCGGCGGACAGAAGTAGGACTCGGAAAGCTTCAGGCTCGATAAAAGAGGACTAACTCTCCTTTCTCTCGGTCTCCCCTCCCATCACAACCCATTAAAAGTTTAGTGCTGTTGTTCAGCAAATTGAAAATGTGTGTCGGTATTGATCCACCATCATGCATCCATTCTGGATCTCTGGAGGCTCGTTTTCCTTTTCTTTTAAGCTTTTGTGAGGGAGGATGTTACGTTTTGCAGCACGGTTTTAGTACTGATTGTGTTCACCACAAATTCAGGTCAGTAATGAAGATTAGGCATCGAACGAAAACAAAGATTCACATCACTCACACGTCAGCATTTCCTCCAAATATAAGAACATTAAAGCAGATCTAAAGGGCAGCTGCATGTAAATGTGCAACTAATAATGGATTTTCCAAGCGTTTAAATGGAGGCGCGGAAGGGAGAAACGTGCCGCTGTGCGAGCAAGTGGGTGCCGTCTCAGGTTTCAGCAGAATTACATTAGACTAATGGGAACTCCCCAATATCCGCCAACAAAGAGGGCATACCGGAACGTCCTGAAGTCATAAACTGCCGAACAAGCATTTAAATGAGAACCTCAAACAAAACTAAAGGTAGGGAAACTCCGAAAAGGCCCATTGAAGGTTTCAGGAAACACAGTCTATTTTGCATAGGTTTAACACTGGGACAGTCTGCCATGCTCGTTGAATTGGTTTCATGAAGAATTCATGCGTTTGATAGTATTATCTAATAAACACGTATTGTACCATTCAATGTAGCATCAGGTGGCTGCATGTACGTTACACGGTGCTGACTGGAATGACGATGATGAGGATGAGGATGATGGTGGCAGTGATGCTGAGGGCAGCGATGCGGAACGCCTGGTTCCTGTTGCAACGGGTGTACGAATGCGAACGACGCAGGAGCGTGTCAGAGGCCGGCGTGTAAATCTCATCTGTCCAGAACTCCAAAGACTCAGGGGCCTGCAAAATGTATATAGAAATATCAAAGTTTCTATTTTGCTATCTTGTAGGGTTCCAAAGAATTCAATGATGCACATGTAAAAACAATACTAATTCATTTGAAAATAGCCATTATTGTTTCAAATTAAAGGAATAGTTCACCTAAATGGGAAAATTTGCTGAACATGTATACCCCTCAGCCCATCCAAGATGTAGAAAAGTTTTTTCTCCGTCAGAACAGATTTAGAGAAATTTAGCATTACATCACTTGCTCACCAAAGGATCCCCTGCAGTGAAAGGGTGCCGTCAGAATGAAAGTCCAAACAGCTGATAAAACATCACAATAATACAAGTAAACCACACCACTCCAATCCATCAATTAATGTCTTACAAAAGTGAAAATCTGCATGTTTGTAAGACACAAATGTAACTTTAAACTGTCGCTTCTAGCCAAAACATGACTCCATAATTTATAATAATAAAGCCTCCAGTTTAGAACTGTTTCTTTTTTGTTTAGTCTGTGCATATTTCTCTCCTGATTCAGACGAGACAACTTTTTCACTTGAAAAAGAAGTTAAAAATCTTTACTGATTGTTTACTAAAAGTAATGTGGATTACTTGTGGATTATTTGATGTTTTTATCAGGCTCTTGATCAGGTGAACTGTTCCTTTAAGACAGATTTATAAAGCATGTTATGCAAACCTCATCAAAACCTAGTTAGTTAATCACTTTAGAAAACTACAGTTGAGGTCAAAATTTACATACACCTTGCAGAATCTGCAAAATGTTAATTATTTTTCCAAAAATCCACCCAAATCATACAAAATTCATGTTATTCTTTATTTAGTACTGACCTGAATAAGATATTTCACATAAAAGATGTTTACATATAGTCCACAAGAGAAAATAATAGTTGCATTTATAAAAATGATCCTGTCCAAAAGTTTACATACACTTGATTCTTAATACTTTGTTGTTACCTGAATGATCCACAGCTGTTTTTTTGTGATAGTTGATAGTTGTTCAAAAATTCTTTGGTTTCTCAGAATTTTTGTGTATTTGAACCCTTTCCAACAAAGACTGTATGATTTTAAGATCCATCTTTTAACACTGAGGACAACTGAGGGACTCATATGCAACTATTACAGAAGTTTCAAATGCTCCCTGATGCAACTTTTGAACAGAATGAAGATGTGTGCATTTTTCTTATTTTGCCTAAATATCATTTTTATTGAGTACTGCCCTTCAGAAGCGACAGAAGATACTTAAATGTTTCCCAAAATACAAAATAAGTTAAATTTACCCTGATATTCAAATTCAAAAAGTTTTTACCCCTCGGCTCTTAATGCATCAGTGAGCGTTTGAATCTACCGTAATTAGCCCCTCAGCTGTCCTTAGTGTGAAAAGATGGATCTCAAAATCATACAGTCATTGTTGGATACAAAAATGCTAAAAAACCAAAGAATTTGTGGGACCTGAAGGATTGTTCTCAAGAACAGCAGGTAGTTTAACTGTTCAGGACAAACAATCAACTCATGAACAACTATCACTAAACAACAACAACAAAAAACAGCTGTGGATCATTCAGGTAACAACACAGTATTAAGAATCAAGTGTATGTAAACTTTTAAACAGGATCATTTTTATAAATTCAACTATTAACTTTCTTGTGGACTATAGGTAAACATCTTTTATGTGAAATATCCCATTCAGGTCAGTACTAAATAAAAATAACATGCATTTTGTATGAATTTATCTTATTATTATTTTGGTAAAATAATTAACATTTAGCAGTTTCTGTATCTAGACTTTAGATCTCAACTGTATATTGCCATCCTATTTATACCTTTTATTCTATTTAATAATATTAATATTAAAATAATATAGATTCATGAGGTGACAACGTTTTCACTCAAAAAATTACATTTGGACTTGTTACCTGAAGATCCAGAGGTGCTAAGTCTGATTGGCTCCAAGTCACTTTGGGGCGTTCAGTCATATGCTGGGTAGTGCTCTGGACAGATGTGCGCCGTGGTGCATTGTGGGTCTCAGGTGGCATCAGGTGAAAGCTTGTCACTTCTTGCCCTATGGAGCCCTCTCTTTTATGCACTCCACCTAAATGTTCTGACTGAGGAGCCAAACAAAATTTATATTATGACCATATTATGCCAAAATCATTAGGATTCTTAGTAAAGAAATGTTTGATGAAAATATTTTCAAAATATCCTACCATAAATATATCAAAACGTAATTTTTGATTAGTAATATGCATAGCTAAGAACTTCATTTGGACAACTTAAAGGGTGATTTTTTCAATATTAAGATTTTTTTGCACCCTTAGATTCCAGATTTTCAAATAGTTGTATCTCAACCAAACATTGTCCTATCCTAACAAACCATACATCAATGTAAACCTCAATTTCAGACAAAAAAGGTCCTTCTGGCTACGTTTGTGGTCCAGCGTCACATATGTTCTAAATTCTGTATTGCATTTATTATTGTCTGCATTACAATTTAAGTGCAAAGTTAAATTGAAAAATTTACATGAATTTACTAAATTTCTTTTGCTTTAAATGACAGCAGCAATTAAGCTGCATGAAATCCACAAGTTAGCATAAAACCTGTTGGTCAAGTTCATGAGAATGAGGATCTTGTGCTTTAGTACACTGTAGCAGGGATGACATAATTTTTTGGGCCAGCCTTCAAGTCAGCATTATCCTGGTTCTCTCTTCAAAACCCAAACTATTTATTTATATTAGCTTTTAGTTTATTGCAGGTAATAGGCTCTGTGACCAGCAAAAGTATATGATTCTTACAAGATAATCTTGTGAAGAAAGGGACCTTACTATTTAAATGTGACCCTGGACCATGAAATCAGCCATAAGGGTATATATTTTTTGAAATTGAGATTTATACATTATCTTTCCATTGACGTATGGTTTGTTAGGATAGGACAATATTTGGCCGAGATACAACTATTTGAAAATCTGGAAGCTGAGGGTGCAAAGAAATCTAAATATTGAGAAAATCACCTTTAAAGTTTTCCAAATGAAGTTCTTAGCAATGCATATTACTTATCAAAGATTAAGTTTTGATTTATTTACGGTAGGAAATTTACAAAATATCTTAACTGAACGTGATCTTTACTTAATATCCAATTGATTTTTGCCATAGAAGAAAAATAGATAATTTTGACCCATACAATGTACTGTTGGTTATTGCTACAAATATACCCATGCTACTTATGACTGGTTTTGTGTTCCAGGGTCACATACATGCTATAAGCGATTTTCAGCCATTTTGCTAACTCTAACCACATGTCTCTTTAAAACCCTGCCTAAATGCACAAAATGATTGACATGCAGAGGGCATTTCTGATTGGCTGATTTTCCGGATACAAACTGACTCTTTTTTGTTCTTTACAGAGGCTGAATTCAAAATTACATACTAGCATACTACTCTTACTATTTTTGTCCTAGGTTACATACTGTATCTTTAAGTGGCAGGAATAAGAGTAGTATACTGAGTATATGTCATAAGGACACTTTATGTAGAAGAAATATCACTTACAGCACATCTAAAATGTGTTTATATATGTAGACATTTTTATTCTGTTACCTTAACAGCCTGTATGTGTGGCTCCTTGCTGAAGCTGATGCTCCACTCCCTGGGGGCTTCCGACCCACTGCTCTCCGTGTGGCTCCTGGAGGTCCTGCGCACAAACAGACGCCTGCGTTTCGCCGCTGCCTCGTTGACACCCTCCCCCACTGGATTGATCCTCGGGGACCCATGCTGTTGCTGCAGGCTAGGCCGTGGCGTGAGCTGTGGCTGTATGTGCACTTGATGCAGGTGCGGGCATGCGACCTGATCCCGTTCTTCCAGACGATTCAGTGTGGAAAGCACGAGGGCCAGCTGCTCACGTAGCTCTGAGATCGGCTCGAGCTGTTGCTCCAGTTCCGTGACCCGTTGGAGCAGGCGCCCCACGCCCCATCTCACGCCCTCTTCAGGTGCCTCCAAGGAGTGGAACAACCTCCGTAACTTTCCCAAACGTTCACGCCTTTCTGGGAGCCCAGCTCCGCCCCCTTCTTGGGCTCCGCCTCCTTCCCCCGGCAGCACTGCCATGGAGCCACACATGCTAATGTCGTCTAAAAAGCGGAAGATGGCACTGATGTCATCCTCACCGATGTCAGGGTTGTCGATGGAGAGTTTATCGGCAAGCATGAGGCTTCGTAAAGCGCGCCGATCTGTGACCTCCGTTTGGGTGCCCACGCTAACCATGCCCTCAATGCTCGGGGACCAATCGTACCATGCGTCCAAACTCATCCCGCTGAGCCGCTTAAAGGTATCTCGCACTGTATCGACAATGCGAGGATCAAAACCGGGAATGTCAAAGCTTGATCCGTCGATGCTGAGTTTAACAGATCCTGGCTTTCTCAAACCTGACTTCTCTAAGACAGACCGCTCTGATCTGGGCTTCTGCAGCCCCGTAGTTTCAGGCTCAGGTCTTTCGTCCGCCGTCCTGCTGTCGATGTCCAAGCTGTGGCTTTTGATTTGAAGGGCAGGGGTTTGGTGCTTTTGGCTGGAGACTGAAGGGCCAAAGTAGGTGGACGTCTGGAGTTCATCCAAACTTTCGTGCTTCGACTGACGCCACTGATCGTAGGGGTTCGCAGCATTATCAAACGATTGCGAGTCGTCCACGTGTGCATCCGGTTCAGGTGTGTTCGCATAAATGTATGAATGCTCATGCGCATGTGATGCCGGGTTGTGGTGGTCATTTGCGTACGTTGTGGGATCCGGATAGGGGTTGTTTTGGGGTGCATAAAGCAGCTCCTCACTATCCGATCTTGGTCCGTCCGGGCTTGGATCTGATTGGCCGTCGGCTTCCACAGAAATGAGTGGAACTTTGCGGATCCCTTCTTTGAAGGCACTCCTCTTCTGCGAGCAGGAACGAGCGACGCGGGTTCCCTGAATGGTCGCCGGCGTCTTTCCAGTCTCCTGATTGACCGCGTCCACAGAATGCGTGTTCTGCATGCTGTCCCGGTTGTGCATGTGTGAGTGAGGTTGAGGCTGAGCGTGTGAAGCCTCTGTGTTATGACTGAACGCTTCACAAGGGAGGTTCTCATATTTACAGTCCTCTGAGGCAGTCCCTCCTCCTGTGACGGGTAAGGCGGCTGGCCAGTCGTAACGCACAAATCCCTTCCCACAGACCTGACAGGGCGTCAGAGACTGAAGGTTCTGCGTGTATGTTGGAGCCATGCGGGTGTGCATGAGGAGGTTGAACAGGGAGACAACATCAGCGGCCGCAGAGAGCCGGTTGCTGCAAGGCGGGTGAAGCCGCTCTCGGAAGAGAGTGGCAGGAAAGCAGGGGTCTCTACAGGCGGTGGAATATAAGAGACTCCGTAATTCTAGAAGCGGCTGCAGGCTGAAGCGTCCACTCAGATAGACGCAAATATCAGCGTATGTCACGCTCCCACGGCATGCACCTAACACTTCTAGGATCTCCAACAATACAAGAGGGTCTTCAGGGTTTTCAGCCATTTGCATTAGATTTGAGGTTGCAATCATGCACACTACAGAAAATTAAGCTCACTGTCCTTTGCTTTTCTCAGCTCTGCAAAAGGGGGCACAGCTGTAAAATCAGGTCAGCCAGACTAGGATTTCCACAAAAATTACTTCAATGTAAATCCAATGTAAAACAGTCCAAGACAGAAAGGTGCAATAAAAAACAAGCGGTTACCTCTTGCCACTGGGATATGGCGCTGAGAACAAAGCTATTCATTGCTGACCTTATTCAAAGCCTTAATATAGCCACTGATCGGAGCATTTGAAAAGCGAAGAAACCATTAGTGATGGAGTGAAATCGTCCATCTCTGCTGATCAGGGTCCCAACTGAGAGGCTCTCGTAGGTGAAGCGATGGTCAGTGGTCAGGCAGCGGTCAGTCCTATGGTTAGTGCAGAAAAGCAGGTCATTTGGGGTCTCAAGGGATGCCATGAATCCCGGTTCTCATCCCTCATGAGGTGATCAAAATGCCCCGCATATGAAAAACAGCATGGAGAGTTTCTGCCTAACATGTGACAGGAGTGTTGCATCCTCTAGTTGGTGTGTTTGCACACGGAGCTGCTGTGGTGAAAGTCACACATGACGTTGGTGACTTCTAATGCGGGACAATAAACATAGAAGAAATGCTTTGTGAAGTACAGAGGAATGCATAAAAGAAACCTTAATTGAGTATATTATAAACCTTTTCCTTTGTGTATTCTATCATAAAAAAATACATTGCTTATTAAACATTTCAATAAATATACAAATAAATCAATAAAATAGAAATAACAACCTACAAAAGTTACTATGACATGCATCGATAGATATATTTATTTATACATTTCTCTGCATTTTATTTATTTACGCAACAGAAATGTACACATTTGTCTGCACTTGGCTCAGATTTGTCTACTTAAATAAAACATTTTTTTAATTAAATTATGTTCAAAAATAAGCCAGTTATTTACAAATTAAATTAGTATATAAGCATAACCTTGATCATATTTGATTCCTAAATATATTAAATATGACACTGGACCACAAAAACAGTCGTAAGGGTACATTTTTTGAAATTGAGATTTATACATCATCTGAAAGCTGAATAAAGAAGCTTTACATGATGTGTGGTTTTTAAGACAATATTTGAAAATCAGAAATCTGAGGATGCAAAAAAATTATCTTTTAAAGTTGTCCAAATGAAGTTCTTAGCAATGCATATTAGTAATCAAAATGTAAGAAATGTCGAAGGAAATGTACAAAATATCTTCATGAAACATGATTTTTACTTAATACCTTAATGTTTATGGCATAAAAGAATTTTGACCCCCATTATGTATTTTTGGCTTTTGCTACAAATATACCCCAGCTACTTACGACTGGTTTTGTGGTCGAGGGTCATAAATAGTAGACTAATGTATTTAATGTACTACAAAGCCTCAAAAAATGCATATAAAAATACTGAAACAAAGTATTGATTTACATACAGTCTTTTGAGCATATGACATTTCTTGCATAAAATCCTAAGAAATTACATGAAAATCAAAGCCCACCTGTACTATCTGAAGATGAAGATGTCTTTATTCACACAGACCGTCCCAAATCACATGCAAACAAAAGTGGAGAAGTCAAACAGCCCCAGCATCTGCTCTGCATCGTACTGAAGTGGACAATGAGAGGTTTAAGTCCTGACATTACATACATTACATTACAGACTGTAACACACTTCCTCTCTCTCTGTTTTAGTATAGCCTACAGCTACATTAAAGTAATCAAACCTTTTAAAAGTGTAATGGAGCTCGTTCACTTCAGACGTCAGAGAGTCTGTACTATTAGGACTCATCAGGAACTCAGAGTTCTTTATCTCTAATTGATGAGCATCTGAAAGATCTGGTTTAAGATCACTTCAGTCTATTGAAAAGTTTGTTGATGAGTTGAAAACTTTGTTTGTTTAGTAGTTTCAGGTTTTAAATAATTAGATGCAAAGACCACCAGGGGGCAACAAAGTTCATATTATAGCCTATCAAACTGCATCTGAACAGAAAAAATCTTTGAGGGGGAAATACTGACTAATAAGCAAAATAAAAAGTCAAATCGTGCAATAATGGTCAATTAAATTAATACTTATCTATTTTTGCTGTAATGTGTTTTGATAGACATTGACACTGATAGACAAGATTGTTATTGCATGAACACATACACATCAGGGATTGTTTAGTAATATTTAACAGTAATAGCCTACTATATAATAACATAAACCAAGTGGCTTAGAAAGACAGCACGTTTAGTATATTAAAGGATTAGTTCACTTCCTGAATAAAAAATCTTAATAATGTACTCACCCCATGTCATACAAGATGTTATCACATCTTACTTTCTTCTGTTCAAAAGAAATTAAGGTTCTGAGGAAAACATTCCAGGATATTTCTCCATATAGTGGACTTCAATGAGGATCAACAGGTTGAAGGTCCAAATTGCATTCGAACCGAGGAATATGTGACCCTGGACCACAAAACCAGTCATAAGTGTAAATTTGTCGAAATTGAGATTCTTACGTCATCTGAAAGCTGAGTAAATAACCTTTCCATTGATATTGTTTGTTAAAATAGGACAATGTTTGTCTGAGATACAACTATTTGAAAACCTGGAATCTGAGGGTGCAAAAAAATCTAAATATTGGGAAAATCGCCGTAAAAGTTGTCAAAATGAAGTTCTTAGCAATGTATATTACTAATCAAAAATCAAGTTTTTATATATTTATGGTAGAAAAATTACAAAATATCTTCATGGAACATGATCTTTACTTAATATCTAATGATTTTGGCATAAAAGAAAAATCGATAATTTTGAACCATACAATGTATTTTTGGCTATTGCTACAAATATACCTGTGCTACTTAAGACTGGTTTTGTGGTCCAGGGTCACATATGTGTTTCATCTAGCGAAACGATCGGCCATTTTCTAAAAAAATTTTAAAACATATAGGCTATTTTTTTATGACAAATAATGCACGTCCATGACTTCTGGCATGGAGCAATATCATTGGAAAGGTCATTCTTCGACTGTGTACTCTGGTTCAAAAAGGTAGGGTATGGTGAAAAAAATAATTTTCTCCTCCAACTTCAAAATTACCCGACATAGCTGTTTTACCTTCTATTGTAAAGTGACTTATTTTGCATGTTCACTTTGTAAACACTGGGTCAGTACTTCCGCCTAAGTCATGTGTGACCTTTCCAACTTGACTACGAAATGCATGTAAGCATTTCAAGACAAGCATTTGTGGTTAAAAAGTATTTATTTATCTTCAGAATATGTAATTTCGCTTCACTAAATAAGACCCTTATTCCCTGATGTAAAAAATAACTAAAACTGAAATAGTAAAAACCATAGATATTTTAAAAATACAACTATTAAAAATAAAAAAGTTGAACACTTGTTAATGCCATATAGCCACTTGGTTTATACCACTTTGGTTACAGGTATACACAGTTGAGGTCAAATCTTCTAAATGGGGTAATGATTTTATCAAAATAAGAGAGATCATACAAAATAAGTGTTATTTTTTATTTAGTACTTACCTGAATAAGATATTTCACATGAAAGATGCTTACATAGTCCACAGGAGAAAATAATAGTTGAATTTATAAAAGTGACCCTGTTCAAAAGTTTACATACACTTGATTCTTAATACTGTATTACCTGAATGATCCACAGCTGTTTTTTTGTTTTTGTTTAGTGATAGTTGTTCATGAGTCCCTTGTTTGTCCTGAAAAGTTAAACTGTCTGAGGTTCTTCAGAAAAAGTATTTCAGGTCCCACAAAGTCTTTGGATTTCCAGAGGATTTTTGTGTATTTGAACCCTTTCCAACAATGACTGTATGATTTTGAGATCACGCTGAGGACTCATATGCAACTATTACAGAAGTTTCAAATGCACACTGAAGCGTCAGAAGGAAACATGATGCATTAAGACCCAGGGGGTGAAAACTTTTGAACACAATGAAGGTGTGTAGGCCACATTTTTCTTATTTTGCCTAAATAATCTGTTTTTCATTTCGTATATGTAAGAAGATACTTACATGTTTTCCAGAAGACAAAATAAGTTCAATTTACCCTAATCTTCAAATTCAAAAAGTTTTCACCCCCAGGTTCTTAATGCATGGTTTTATCTTCTGAAGCATCAGTGAGTGTTTGAACTTTTTGTAATAACTGCATATGAGTCCCTCAGTTGTCCTCAGAGTGAAAATATGGATCTCAAAATCATACAGTCATTGTTGGAAAGGGTACAAATCACAAAAATGCTGAAAAACCAAAGAATCTGTGGGACCTGAGGGATTTTTCTGAAGAACAGTGGCCAGTTTAACTGTTCAGGACAAACAAGGGACTCATGAACAACTATCAATTTCTGAGTGATTTTTGATAGATTTTGAGAAAATTACAGGAAAGGAAATGTTTTGATGGGTGTGCCTCTGCATGCTTTAATATGATTTCAGTCTCTCACGTCTTTGTTGGCTCAATCTGTTTGGGTTTGTTGGTGAGTCACACTGTCACTTATTATGAGAGAGAAACATTTTTTCACAATGTGTCAGTGTTGTGTTTGAGAAACACAAAATCAAAGGCAAGAGATAGAGGTGGTTTGTAATTATAAAAGCAATTTTCCATTGTACAAACTCAGCTCTAAAGTGGCTTTTCAAAATTTCAGCCTAATTGAGACCAAGTTAAGACAAACAGGAAGAAGGGGGGAAGAACGGAAGGAGAAAATGATATAAGCAAGATTAAGGAAACAGAGAGGTTGTAAGCGGTCACATAATGGAGTGACGCTGTGATTATGGGAAACGGGATGAAGGTTTGGGTATCAGCTCCTTCACAATGACTCTTATCAGCCTGTTGAGTGAAAGCTGTTAAAACAGATCATACACACACACTTCACCCTGGATACTCAAAAAAAAAAACAAAAAAACACAAGATTCATGAATAATTTGGCCTTTATTTAAGCCATATGCACCGATGTGGGTAAATCAATCAACCCTATTCACAAATCAAAAACAGAACATTAGAAAAGTTCAGAACATATCAAGCAGTACTGCGAGTACAATAAAGCGAACAAATGGTTAATCCTTAAAATCTATTATGAACGATAAAAAAATATAAAAAGTCAAACTTGAAGGCCTTTTCAAATGGGCTTGGAATGCTAAACCAACCCTGTTCTCTCATTACTCGTGACGGAACCAGTGATACAGCTGCACTAAGAAAAAGAGTGAATTCCAGTCAATCAGAGACGTGAAGAAATCATGTGCCTGACGCTGTGATCTGACTGGCTCTTAGCTGATGAGGTCATGTTCAAGACAGTGCTTTGGGACAGACATCATGCAACACAAATATACTGGCAGTTTCCCAGGCAACTGGACCCTCACACTATCTCCCGGGTTTTCCGGATGGCACAGCACAGCATCATGCTAAAGATCATGCCGAAGATCTGCGCACATGGAGAACACATTCCTTTAGTGACACAATCACACGCTCGAAAAAGCATTACAATCAAGGTACTAAGTAATATAATTTCTACACCATTAGAAAAAAAACATACATACAGTGCCTTGCAAAAGTATTCATACCCCTTCATTTTTTTCACATTTTGTTTTGTTGCAGCATTATGTTAAACTGCTTTAAATTAGTTTTTCCCCACATCAATTTACACTCCACACCATAATAATGACAAAGTAAAAACCAGATTTGCTAATTTTACAGATTTGTTAAAAATAAAACACTGAAATAAGTACATTGCATAAGTATTCATACCCTTAACTCAGTATATAGTTAAAGCACCTTTACAGCCTCAAGTCTTTTTGGGTATGATGTGACAAGCTTTGCACATCTGCATTTGGCAATTATCTGCCATTCTTTGCCTCACCTTTTCACCTCTCAAGCTCTGTCAGCTTGGATGGGGGCTGGCAGACAATCGTCTTCCATTATGGATAATGGAGGCTACATGCTTCTGTGAACCTTCAATGCAGCAGATTTTTTTCTGAACTCTTCCCTAGATCATTGCCTTAACGCAAGTCTGTCACTGAGCTCTACAGGCAGTTATCTTGACCTCAGGACTTGGTTTTTGCTCTGATATGCATTTTCAGCTGTTAGACCTTTTCTGAGAGGTGTGTGCCTTTCTAAATCATACTCATTCGAATGAATCTGCCACAGTTTAACTCCACTCGAAGTGTAGTAACATCTAGAAGCAATATGAATGCTCCTGAGCTAAATTTCGAGTGTCCCAGAAAAGGGTATGAATACTTATGCAACGGGATCTTTTCAGTTTTTTATTTTTAATAAATTTGCACAAATGTTAAAAACCTATTTTTTGCTTTGCCATTATAGAGTAGGGAGTGTAGATTGATGTGGGAAAAAAAGTTATTTAAAGTAGTTTAACATAAGGCAGCAACATAACAAAATGTGAAAAAAATGAAGGGGTATGAATACTTTCACAAGGCACTGTACACGATCATTCAAAGGTTTAGGGTTGGTAAGATGTTGTGTATTTTTGTAAGAATGCTCACGAAAGCTGCACTTATTTGATGTAGTAAAGATAGCAATATTCTGAAATATTGCTACAATATAAAATAACTTTTTTAGTATTTCAGTGATGCAAAGCTGAATTTTCAGCATCATTACTCTAGTTTTTAGTGTCACATGATCACAAATCATTCTAATATGCTAATTTCATATCATCATCAATGCTGAAAACAGTTGCACTGATTAGTATTTGTGTGAAAACAGTGATACTTTTTGTGTCTTTCATGAATAGAAAGTTAAAAAGAGCATTTATTTGAAATAGAAATCTTTTGAAACACTATAAATGCCTTTACAATAACTTTTGATGAACTTAATACAACCTATTAATTTCTTTAAAAAAATAATAAATACTAATCCCAAACATCTGAATGGTAATAGTATATATATATATATACACTAGTAAAATTAGCAATTTTTAAATAAATAAAAATGAAATAAAAAAAGTATATAAATTATATATAGATTTATTTACAATATCAGTTTTTAAAAGTTTTTTAAAGTTGTCTCTTCTGCTCACCAAGCCTGCATTTATTTGATCCAAAGTACAGCAAAAACAATTTTTAAATATACTTAC
>NC_133371.1:40895660-40933094 GCF_049309525.1 Garra rufa | reverse complement strand
ATTATATATATATATATATTATATATATATATATATATATATATATATATATATATATATATATATATATAAAAAACAATAAAACAAAATCTAGAGAAATTAAAATGGAAAAAATGGAATCCAAATTTTGTAATTTTTGTAAAGTTTTAATAAATTGATGTTAAGTTTTATGATTTTGATTAATTAGACAGATTTTAGGGAAAAAAAAAACTGAATTTGGAAAAAAATAAAATGGAATTTATTTTATAAAAATTTTTAAATAGATTTCACAAGGCCCTATAAAATAATTTTCATTTCTTAAAAAAGCTGAATTAAAGTATAACACACAAAAAAAAACCTTAAACTTTAAAAAATTTAAATTAGAAATGTTGCCTTGGTAAGTAGTTGAAATAAACAAGTGGAAGCGAAACAATTACTAATGCTAAAACAGAATTTTTTTTTAAATATTTGAAAAAAAATTTAATATTCAATATTTAAAACATTAAATAAAAAAAGACAAAAAAAGACAAACATACATTACTAAAACATACTAAAACCTAAAATTATAATAAAATATTTAATACGATAAATACTAATAACTAAATACTAAAAAAAATACTAACAGTATATATTTAAGAAAATTGTTTAATTTCAACTTGGTGGTACTTTGTTATATGAGAGAGTGCATAAATATTGAATAAAGTTTATTTTAAAAACTATATAATATTTAATTTCTATATAAACATATTTAGATTACATTTATTCTTTTTCATTTTATTGCAGCCTTAATAGCCTACATAGATTCTGACTTGTCCAATAATTTAGTACAAAACTTAGTAATCAGTGGCATCCACATATTAAATATAATAACTACCAAAATGCAGCATTTTACTCCATAAACACAGATACCTTTGTAATGAGAGCTTCGAGTGCCTCTTTTCCTGGGCAGGTCTCTTCATCCCGGATGTCTCCTGACGGTCCACAGCAGTTAAGCTGAGAGATGAGGAACAGATGTCATCACAAATTAGTAAGTCTTCAGAGTCAACGAGCAAGGAATAATTAGTGTTTGAGAGACATCTGATGCACAGAGCACATAAAAACAGCAAGCGCTTTCTGAAGATGTTTATAGTCTCCCAGGCTGTTACAACGAGCAAAGCAGTTGGCGTTCGCGAGACTCGCAGTATTGAATCTTTGAAAGAAAGAAACGAGATCTTACTCCATGCTGGATGAGACGGAGTGTTTCTTTCAGAGCTGGTTGTTTGGTTTGTTGGTAGTTATTGTAAGTTTCCTTGTAGAAAGTCGTTATATCTTCAGTAACCTATGGGCACAAACACAGGAACACAAATTAGGTACATCAATTGGTGTGTTTGCATAAGCACCGAGCATTTGAGACGCCCACCTTGGTTTGGTTTGAAAATCCCCAAATACCAGCAGCCACCTCTACCGCAAAGATGACCAACAGAAAGAAGAAGAACTGTGGGAAAAACAAAACAACAGTCAACAACCCACAACTGATAACATCATGATACGACAAAGTGATATTTGAGAATATCATGTGGGGATTACCAGTCCCAGCATGCAAGGGGACTCCTGGATGGCACCACAACATCCAAAAAACCCAACGACCATCATCAGCCCGCCGACCGCGATAAGGATGTACACACCTAACGGCACAAATGCTTCACTTTAATCGGCTGATCATCACATGCAGGAACACAAAATGCTAATTACTTACCTGTAAAGAAGACGTAAGGTGAGTTGTCTCCTTCAAACAAGCTTTTAGTCTTGGGATCAAACCTCAGCCAGAGTCCAATGGCCAAGACGCCTGTTCCTGCAATCTGCAATAAAACAGCAAAAGATTGTGAATAAATATCCCTGAAATACCTACAAATTAGAGGTTGACCGATTATTAGCCTGGCCAATTATCGGCACAGAAATTAAGCATTCTTATGGTTATCGTTATCTGTCATTTTTTTTAAAAACAGATTTGACAATAAAATAACAAAAAAAAAAAAAAACATTTTTGAGAGTTTTCAGAGCCTTTTTTATTCTTAATTTTGACATTGATTTTTATGCCAGACATATATCGGTTCAAAATATCGATTATCGGTCTACTTGATCTGTAATAATCGGTATCAGCCCTGAAAAACACATTCTACAAATACACATAATCATTTGAAGAAAGTTTTTGTCAGAGCCCTTGGTATTCTTAATTTTGACATTGATTTCCATTTTTACACCAGACATATTGGTTTAAAATATCGGTTATTGGTCTACTTGATCTGTACAATACAAAAATCAAAATGATTTCTTAAATATTAGGAACAAACAGCTAAAACAGTAAAAATGAAGAAAAGAGCAAAGCAGAGGTTGTTGGCTTGATTAAAGAGGTCGAAAAGCCAACCATTTACATTCCCATTCATCTTAAAGGCAATCACTTGGCTGGCAAAATGCGATCTGCTTGCTGCCAGCTTTACTTATGGGTCTTAGCCTAGTTTTTTATATTTATTAGTTTTTTTATAATGACTTTATATAAAGCCATAAATGCCATGTAAATAATTACTGCCACAGGAAAATTACATCCTGACAACCCTGATCACACAGTAGCAAACACGCAAAACACTTGCTTTGACGTTAAAATAAAGCTATTATTATTATTGGAGGTTGACCCGATTATCCCTGCAGATATTAAGCTTTTTTTATGGTTATCGGTATTGGTCATTTTAAAAACTGATTTGCCAGTAAAATAATTTAAAACCATTTAAAGAAAGTTTTTGTTAGAGCCCTTGTTATTCTTAATTTTGACATTGATTTCCATTTTTATACCAGACACATATATCGGTTATCGGTCTACTTGATCTGTAATAATCAGTATCGGCCCTGAAAAACACATATCGCTCAACCCGTACTACAGATACACAAATCAAAATTATTTCTTTATTATTACGAACAAACAGCTAAAACAGCAGAAATGGCACTAAATAAAGAAAAGAGCATTTATTTAAAGAGGTCTAAAAGCCATCCGTTTACATTCCCATTCAACTGAAAGGCAGTTACTTGGTTGTCAAAACGTGACCTGCTTGCTACCAGCTTTACTTTTGGGTCTTAGCCTAGTTTTTTTTTTTTTTATAGCCATGAATGAGTTTATATAAAGCCATAAATGCCATGTAGATAATTACTGCCACAGGAAAATTACATCCTGACAACCCTGATCACAAGGTCCCATTTATTTTTATATATATTATTTTATTTTATTTCATTTCATTTAGGTAAGTATATTTCCTGTTTTCTGTGCAAACACCTTGAAAACCTTGTTTTAAAGTTAAAATGAAGCTATTATTATCATTATTATTAGGGGTTGATCAATTATCAACACCGTTATTAAGCATTTTTGTGGTTTTTAAAACCGATTTGTCAATAAAATTATTTTAACACCCTTTAAAGCAGGTTTTTGTCAGAGCCCTTGATATTCTTCATTTTGACATTAATTTCCATTTTTACACTAGACATATCAGTTCGAAATATCAGTTATCGGTTTATTTGACCTGTAATTGGCATTGACCCTAAAAAACACATATCCCTATTACAAATACACACAAATCAAAATTATTTCTTTAATATTAGGAATAAACAGTTAAAATGACAATAAATGATGAGAGTTTGTTGGCTTGATTAAAGAGGTCTAAAAGCCAACCGTTTACGTTCCCATTCATTTGAAAGGCAGTCACTTGGCTGGCAAAACAGGACCTGCTTGCTGCCAGTTTTGCTTATGGGTCTTAGCCTAGTTTTTATTTATTATTACTGCCACTGGAGAATTACATCCTGACTACCCTGATCAAAGAGTCCCATTTATTTTACATACATTATTATATTGTTTTATTTAGAGAAGTACATTTCCTGTTCTGTGTGCAAACACCATGAAAAACTTGCTTTAAAAGTTAAAATGAAGCTATTATTATTATTAGGGGTCGACAAATTATAAGTGCCGATATTAAGCATTTTTATGGTTGTCGGTATTTGTGATTTTTTAAAACCGATTTACCTAGTTTTTGTCAGAGCCCTTGCTATTCTTAATTCTGACATTGATTTCCATTGTTACACCAGACATATCGGTTTAAAATATCGGTATCGGTCTACTTGCTCTGTAATCGGTATCGGCACTGACCCTGAAAAACACAGATCAGTCGACCCCTACTATAAATACACACAAATCAAAAATTATTTCTTTAATATTAGGAGGAAACTGCTAAAATGGTAGAAATGGCACTAAAGAGCAGAACAGAGGTTGTTGTCTTGATTTAAAGAGGTCTGAAAGCCATTTGTTTACATTCCCATTCATTTGAAAGGCAGTGACTTGGCTGGCAAAACTTTATTTGTTTGCTGCCATCTTTGCTTATGGGTCATGGCCTAGTTTGTTATTTCTTTATTTATAGCCACGAATGGGTTTATATAAAACGATAAATGCCACGTAGATAATTACTGCCACAGGAAAATTACATCCTGACAACTCTGATCACACAGTTCCGCACCCTTCACTAACAGCTATTCATTATCTAAATGTATTAAGAGACTAAATTAAAATACATTCAAATTAAAATAATTGAAAATAAATAAATAAATACATCAGTGAAAAAAAAAAGTCTCTTAATTGAATAGGATTGGGGTCGATGATATGTTTTTTTTTGTTTTTTTCAGGGCGATACGATTATTAGAGATCAAGTAGAACGTTAACTGACATTTTGAACTGATATACATGTTTGGTGTAAAAATTAAAATAAAATACAGCAGTAATAAAACGTATCTGAATTTAATTGAATCAGGGGTTGACCAATATGCGTTTTTCAGGGCCTACACGATTACTACAGATCAGAACAATAACCTATATATATATATATATATATATATATATATATGGTAGAAAAATGAAAACAAATACATCAGTAAAAAAAAAAAAAAAAAAAGCCTCTTAATTTTATAGGACCAATATCTGTTTTTTGGGGCCCGATACTGATTATCACAAATCAAGTAGGCCGATTACCAATATTTTGAAATGATATATGTCTGGCGTTAAAAAATTTAAATTAATGTCAAAATTAAGAATAACAAGGAAGGTTTTTGAATTTTTTTTATCTGAAAATCGGTTAAGAAAATGACAAATACCAATAACCATAAAAATGCTTAATATCAGCACTGATAATCCGTTGACCCCTAAATAGGATTATTGCATTATTTCATATATATTGTTATTTTATTTAGATAAGTTATTTCCTGTTCTTTGTGCAAGCACCTTGAAAAACTTGCTTTAAATTTAAAATAAGACTATTATTATTATTATTATTATAAAATTATTTAATAATTTAAATATATAGCATTACAAAAATAAACAAAAATGATCAAACAGAAATTATAAAAATACTAAAACCTTTTAATAATAAAAATTAAATGTTTAGAATTGATGGGTGGCTTGCAAATAAAAAATGTAATTAAATATTGAACAAATTAAATATTATTAAAATAGTAATATATACAAAAAAATATATAAAATAAAAGTTAAACGTAAGTAAAAATAAAATATCTATTCCAATCAAAGTAAATATTTTGGATTTATAGGTAACTATTTTTCTCTCAGAATACATGCCTAATGCAATTTTAATAGTAACAGGTGTGAACTGGCAGTGTTAACCAGCTTGACCACTTTGCTTGACAGGTGCATGAATCATGTAATAATGTGCACAAGCTTGGTAAAACTCAACCGTCTAATAAGGCCTATCTTTTCTTCTTTTCTAAAACCAGCAGGCAATATTACATGACAGAATCCAAATAAAACTGGCAGAAGTTCTGTCAATCTGTTAGACATGTGATGCTATATACAGTATGCATGCATGTTTATCAGCTGTTTTGCCAAAACCGCAAGCCTGACTTTACTTCCTCCATCCAGGGATAAAATAACCTCCATCACATGGAAAAATATCCGCTTGCTTCCTTTTTTAACATTAAAAATATTTCAGTGTGTACAACTAATTTGATCAAATTCAACATCTGTTGGTTTATCTCAAAATGACTGCAGATTAATAATGTCAAACCAGTTTAGTGTGTTCAAGGGCACCATGAGATTTTATTCAAAGTTATAGACAAAAACACAAACAGATGCATCACACATGCTAAAACCACGATTATATCATGTGACTTATTTTTCTTTCTAGTCACGTCCTGCTCACTAAGCTGAGCGCAACGGTTTCATGTTCACAGGGTTCACGTCCTGCTCTTTGATTCATTCTCTCTGACCCAGATCTTTTGTTTCAAAAATCTGAAGGTTGACAAATCTGCTCTAAATCTCCATGCCAATGCTTAGCCAAACAAACACCCTTAAAACAACCCCACTTCACCCTCTCACCCCATTCCACACACAAACTCCACACAAAAACACAACACTAACACTCTTTTAACACCATTTTTGCACAAGTACACACACAAATCACAAATATTAAATTGCACCTACCCAGAAGATAAGGTTGAAGATGAACATGGCGTATTTAATACATTTTGAACATCCATCGACACCCATTTTGCTGCTGTCCGAGTCACTTTCACTTTCAGGGAAATTAACTGTATGAGTTCACTTGCACAAACTCAGCTAAATAGATCAGTTTGCACACAGACGTGGTGTTTGTCCGTTAGACGCTTCCTGCCTTTGTTTGGGGAGAAAGGGAAACTAAAAAATGTCTGTGTTGCACAATCTTCGGCGTGTGTCAGTGGGAGGAGCTCACAGGTATGTGGGAGGCAGCATGTAGTTTCAGTACAAGTCTGCAGGTGACTTCACACTGCATTCTGTTCTCACGCCTTAGCTGGGCCTTATTTCACACCAAAAACAAAAGAAATGTGCATTTTGCTTTACAAAAATTATTTGTAACATTTTTGTGACATCATAATTAATCACATTTACCTGTGGATTTCAATTACCATATTGCATAAAAAAATAAATAAATAAATAAATAAATAATAAAATAAAATAAAATATCTTATATCTTTCTGAAGAAATTATTTTCATTAAAATTAGCATTAACTAAATTCAGTACAACATATTACTATGGTGTATAAATACTTCACTATATTTATATAAATAATATATTATTATATACAATTTATGTGTTTAATTCTCCTGAAAATACTGTCACAATCAAACTTACCATTTTTTATTTTAAATATTACATAATGCACAATAATTATTACACACACACACACACACACACACACACACACACACACACAATTATTATATATAATTACATATTATATATGTAATAAATTATACAATAATAACAACAATAATAATATTATATGTAATAATTTAATATATAAATATAAAAATTTCATATATTATATATCTATTGATCATTTTTATTAGTTCATTTTTATGTTTTTTTTTTAAAGAAGTCTCTTCTACTCACAAAGCCTGCATTTATTTGATCCAAAAAGCAAAACAGTAAAATTTTGAAATATTTTTACCATTTAAAATAACTGTTTTCAATTTGAATATATATAAATATTATAATTTATTTCTTTGATCAAAGCTAAATTTTCAGCATCATTACTCCAGACTTTAGGGTCACGTGATCCTTCAGAAATCATTCTTATATGCTGATTTGCTGTTCAAGAAACATTATTATTATTATTATTATTATTATTATTATTATCATCATCATCAATATTTAAAATGGATGCTTTAAATTAATCAAAAGAGAGGATAAAGACATTTATAAATGATACAAACTATTAAAGATAAATGCTGTTTTTCTGAACTTTCTGTTAATCAAAAAATCTACTCAGATGTTTTCAACATAATAATAATAATAATAATAATAATAATAATAATAATAATAATAAATGTTTTCTAATCAGCAAATCAGAATATTAGAATGATTTCTGAAGGATCATGCGACTGGAGCAATGTTAAAAATTCAGCTTTAAAAATCACAGGAATGAATTACAATTTAAAATATATTCAAATAAAAAACAGTTATTTTAAATAGTAAAAATATTTCAAAATTTTACTATTTTTGCTACTTTGGATCAAATAAATGCAGGCTTGGTGAGCAGAAGAGACGTCTTTTTAAACATCATATTTAGGTATGACATGTTATATAAACATACACGTTACATTTTCTTAAATATATACACGTATATAGGTGTATTTATATACATACACATAATATTGAATGTGATTAATTGATTTGACAGATCTAATTTTTATATTAAATAATGCACTTTACAGTCTTTTCACATTATAGTAGGCTAATGTGCATTGGAGAGCGAATGTTTCATTACATTGAAAATATTAATGTTTAAAAATAGTCTTCCTTGTCTTTATGTAAACTATATATATTTTTAGTAAATAATCAAGTTTTAAATGTAAATACATTTTAGTCCTATTTTGTTAAACACATGAGTTTAGTCTCCATCTATGCAGGGAAGACAGTGGAGGAGCCTGTGGACAGCATGAATGCCTCATTATTGCAATGGTTCAATAGACCTGCAGGCTCTGTGTGTGTCTGTGTGTGTGTTTGTGTGAGCTCAGAGGAGGTGTTAAGTAATGCTGATATTAAGTAATATTTACAGAGTGCAAATAAATGAGACCAAACCCAACACGCACATACACAACACACAATTTCATAATGTGCATATTATTCCCCCATCAAAACCCACAACAAATGCAGTATACAGTGAGTTTGTCCATGAGATTATCATGCTCTATAAATAGACCCGCAGATTAAAGACAATCTAGGACGTGTGCTCACATAAACCCTCGGGCTGGACACACACACACCATACGGCTCTGGGTCGTGTTCACTGCGTTGAAGAATTAGTGATTTGTGAATTGGTTCAATTCAATGCACTGTGTTCAAAAATTCACATCTAGTCTTTTGTTTAAGGTGATATTTTTTTCCCAGCTTAATGTGGATAGAGACAAAAATAAGCTATTCGTAGGCCGGCTCTCTTAATGTGTAAACACTATGGAAAGATCAAATCATTGATCTGTTTGCAGAGCTCCAGACTGTGAATAAAAGGCCACACTTTGCAGACATTTTCCCACTGATGCAATTCAATTTGATTTAAGACGAGAATACAAATATTCTCTGTTCTTTTTGATTATGCATATGCTGTAGTTTGTTCAACTCTGGCATGAAACTAAACATCCAAATGCAAAAACATTGCAGTATGGTGCGATCTGTATTGCCAAAAAACAGCAAAGCAAACCCAACTGGATTTAGGCCCAAAACATACTGTGCAAGTCTGATTACGTGTTGTTGCTTTCTGAAATATAACATTTAAGTGGCAATTCAAAATGCAAACTGCTTTTGCATGCTATATGTAATCCTGGCCCACAAAACCAGTCTTAAGCAGCATGTAGCAATTGCCAAAAATACACTGTATGGGTCCATTTTAGATTTTTCTTTTATGCCAAAAATCATTAGGATATTAAAGATCATGCTCCATGAAGATATTTTGTAAATTTCCTACCGTAAATATATGCAAATGTAATTTTTGATTAGTAATATGCATGGCTAAGGACTTTATTTGGACAATTCTAAAGGTGATTTTCTCAATATTTAGATTTTTGACCCTTATGACTAGTTTTGTGGTCCAGGGTTGCATAATTGGACTCGCAATACCATTTTGTGACACTAGGAGCACAAAAATATAATTATTTTGAATGCTTAATGTAGGTTTGTGTAAAAATGTCTTAAATGTTAAAACAAAAATTGAGTCAAGAAGCAGATTTCAGAAAGTATGGTCGATATAATGTTATGTTCATGCCACTGAAAATTCAATAAAAGGTTGAGTATATTGCATTGTGGTATACATTATTGCACATTGGTTGCATACTGCACATCTTAGTATGCAGTAGTTCATCCAGGCAATCTAGGCAAATAGAGTGCATTAGTGTCAGCCCACTTTTTCAGGCCCATTCATTTTCCCATAGGGATTTTTGAAACGTTTTTGTTAATCACAATATTAAAACAATTGATTTGCAGCAAAACAATATTTGAAAATCAGCAAGCTTTGCTCTTTGGTGGAGTTTCATTTGCAGAATCATGCACAATCTAAAAACTGCAGTTATTTTAAAATTTGTTGAAATAATGGATGTCTTCAATAAAAGCATTTAACATGGATTAACAACCTCAAACCTCAGAGTCTGTCTTCAAAGGTTTATAAGTTGTAGTGTTTTCACAACATGTTAATAATCGGCCATACAGGCGGCACAGAACGTAAAAAATTGTCAATTATTGTCATGATTTGGGCTGCACTAATCGATCAGACAGAGAATGACATTTGAAGTACTATAGACTGCCAAAAGTTCTAACAAATCAATGAGAAGACTGCAAAACACTGTTTTGAAAAACAAAAGGCGTTTGTGGTTGGCCAAACTGAACCAGGATTTCCAGGGAAAGAATCAACATTTGTGTTTGTTCTATTCATTTCCAGTCAGGTAGGTAAAATATTAGGCTAATATCTTAATAAATACTGTTTGTACATATCTTTACCAACTGTTTCCTGCTTACTAAGTCCTTCTCAATATAATTTAGCTTCCACTTGATTTTTCCATGGTTCAGACAGCATAAATTAGCAGAACAACGTATTCAGTAGTACACTGACCATGCAATCAATACTGTTCTTTACATCCGAGAATCGCCAATATGGCCACGCATCCGGGTAACTCACTAAATCTAAAAAATAATTTATAAGTGTAAACCCTCTATTGTTAAAAAAATATATTTTAATTTGTTGAAAATAAATGAGATTATACTATAAAATTTAGTACAATATACATACTATAAAGTGTCTACGTTATAAGAGTAGAATGCTAACACGAACGCTAATTTGAATTCGAGAATCGAGACTGAACACTTGGCGAATCGATTCGAATGATTCTTAAATAAGAATCGGTTGATATGAATGATTCGTTCACGAAACGGACATCACCAGAACGCGCCTGTCCAGCCGTAAGAGGGAACAGCTGAGCTGACACACACACAAACACGAACAGAGAGTCAAAGGAAACACTATCAACATTCAGTGCTTGTCCCAACACACACACACACACACACACACACACACGCTGACTCTCGCAAACAAACATACACAGTATTTTAACCAAACGTCCTGAAATCCGAGCTGAAACCTTCAATTTAGGTCAGCCAAATGGTCGCAATCCCATTGCATAGCTTCACACAGACATCCCATGTCGTTAATTACAATCTAAAGTAATTAAGTATCTAAACGGGACGCCGTGCACACGCATTCATCAATGAATCTTTGAGGGAAATCGCGAGTAATCATAAAACACGTCGACCTCTGCACACATCAGTCGTTTCTCACTTACCCAGAATATGAAATTGAAGACGAACATCAGATACTTGACGCACATCTCTCCTCCGGTCAGCGCCGCCATCACAGCAGTCTGTCCTCCTCTCACACACAATTCTGAATGAAAGAGTAAAAGATCCGTCCGTGTCCCGGTGTCTCGCTCGCGCGTGCGGCTGTGTGTGACTTTACGCGTGTGTAGGGAGCGCGCGCACGAAAAACTCACGACGGACACAAACTCACTGCCTCATTCCTCCTGCTAAAGATCAACTTTGCAATCGTTCGCTCGCTTGAGGCAAAAATCGACCGTGCCAAGGGTCGAACACTTTTTGCATCGACCTGCTATTTTTGGAGGGTTGCTGAAAATCGTGCACACGCTTTATTTTGCTATGCTTGTTGGGGTTTCTCGGGAAATCTCTTTTTTTTGAACATTTATTTTGTGGTAAAATCCACTTGGTCTTTATTCCCAGGGAATTACGTCATGATGGAATGACGTCACCACAGGCAGAGCAGAGCCCAGAGGTTTCTTCCACTGATCTGTGGATTCTTCTAAGGCATTTTTAAATGTTGCATACGATATGTGACCCTCCCTGCTGAAAAAAAAAACAGCTAGTTAGGTATGTTTTGATGCTGGTTTTAGCTGGTTTATGCTGGTCCTTTGCTGGTTTATAAACCAGCAAAGAAACCAACAAAGGACCAGCATAAACCAGCTAAAATCAGCATCCCAGCACCAAAACATACCTAACCAGCATATGCTGTTTTTTTCAGCAGGGTTGTACCACAAAACCAGTAGTAAGGGTAATTTTGTGAAACTGAGATTACATTATCTGAATGCTGTATAAAGCTTTCCATTGATGTATGCTTTGCTAAGAAAGGACAATATTTGGCTGAGATTTAACTGTTTGAAAATCTGAGGGTGCAAGGAAATCAAAATATTGAGAAAATCACCTTTAAAGTTGTCCAAATGAAGATCTTACTTATATTACTAATCAAAAATTAGGTTTTTATATACACTACCGTTCAAAAGTTTGGGGTCAGTAAGACTTGTAATAGTCTTTAAAGAAGTCTCTTATGCTCATCAAGGCTGCATTTATTTGATTAAAAATACAGAAAAAACAGTCATATTGCAAAATGTTTTTACAATATAAAATAATGTTTTTTATTTTAACATACTTTAAAATAGAATTTATTTCTGTGATGAAAAGCAGAATTTTTATCAGCTGTTACTCCAGTCTTAAGTGTCACATGATCCTTCAGAAATCATTCTAATATGCTGATTTATTATTAGAATGATCAATGTTGGATAATATCAACAGTTGTGCTGCCAAATATTTTTTGGAACCTGTGATTTTTTTTTTGTCAGGATTCTTTTATGAATAAGTTTAAAAAGTACAGTGTTTATTCAAAATATAAATATTTTATAACAATGTAAATTATTTATTATTAACTTTTAATAAACTTTTAATTATTAACTTAATACATCCTTGGTGAATAAAAGTATTAATTTCTTAAAAAAAAAAAAAAAAAAAAGAAACAATAAAAATGTACTGACCCCAAACTTTTGAACGGTATTGTATTTACGGTATGAAATTTACAAAATATCTTCATGCAACATGATATTTACTTAATATCCTAATGATTTTTGGCATAAAATAACAATCTATCATTTTGACCCATACAATGTATTTTTGGCCTGTGCTATTTAAAACTAATTTTGTGGTCCAGGGTCACATATGTCCTGTCAACTTTATTATTTTATAGATATGCATGTGTTAATAGTGCTTGTCCACTTTCTGTAAATGAAGATGAATTAAGTATTTATGTTCTCTTTCATTGACACAAAAAGAGAAAATGTAGTTTTACAGAAAAAAATAGATTTGATCAATTTCTTCATTTTATATGATACATTATTAAATCTCACATTCCTGACCTTCTACTATTCTTCACTTTTAATTGAACCAGACTTATTTCTCATACTAAAAATAAGAAAAACAATAAAAAAAGCACCACAGCAGCTCTCATTGTCTCACAATTCCCACACACAAGAATTCATAATCAAGAACATCATTATTCGAGTCATCTGCATACACACGTTTTTATATCTGATGGATAGGGATCTGGAATGTGCAAATATATTTATACATTACCAGTCAAAAGTTTTTGAACAGCAAGATTTTTCATGTTTCTTAAAGAAGTCACTTCTTATTTGATCCAAAGTACAACAAATACAGTAAAATTTTGAAATATGTTTACTATTTAAAATAACTGTTTTCTATTAAATACATTTTAAAATGTAATTTATTCCTGTGTATATATTCCAAATATTCTGATTTGCTGTTCAAAAATATTTATTATGTTGACAACAGCTTAGAATTTTTACAGGTTTCTTGGATGAATAGAAAGTTCAGAAGAACAGCATTTATCTGAAATAGAAATCTTTTTACCATTATAAATGTCTTTATCATCACTTTTGATCAATTTAAAGCATCCTTAACAAATAGAAGTATTAATTTCTACAATTTCTTATTAGGCATGGTTGTGAAAGATAGTGAAAGATCAATAGCATATGTACTTTCTCTCTCTCTCTGTTGGCCTATTAACTTTTTATTGACATCAAACACTAAGCATCTCTTAACTACTGTATTCTGCCAAAACATAATCCATAATACACCCTTCTGTAGTAAAAAATGATCTTGTCTGAATCAGGAGAGAAATATTCACAAATCAAGCACCGTTTACAAGTTCAAACAATCCAGAACAGTTCTGATGTTAGAGAACAAGGAAACATTATTATGGATTATGGACTAGATTTTCTCCAGAAGCAACAGTTTCAAGTTAGAATGTCTTAATGATGGATTTGTTTGTTTGTACAAACACACAGCTTTTCACATTACAAGATGTTCATTTGTGGACTAAAGTGGTGTGGATTACTTGTGGATTACTGTGATGTTTTTATCAGCTGTTTGGACTCTCATTCTGACGGCACCCATTCACTGCAGAGGATCCATTGGTGACCAAGTGATGTAAGGCCAAATTTCTCCAAATCTGTTCTGATGAAGAAACAAACTCATCTACAGTCGTGGCCAAAAGTTTTGAGAATGACACAAATATTAGTTTTCACAAAGTTTGCTGCTAAACTTCTTTTAGATCTTTGTTTCAGTTGTTTCTGTGATGTACTGAAATATAATTACAAGCACTTCATACGTTTCAAAGGCTTTTATCGACAATTACATGACATTTATGCAAAGAGTCAGTATTTGCAGTGTTGGCCCTTCTTTTTCAGGACCTCTGCAATTCGACTGGGCATGCTCTCAATCAACTTCTGAGCCAAATCCTGACTGATAGCAACCCATTCTTTCATAATCACTTCTTGGAGTTTGTCAGAATGTCAGAAATGTCAACGTTTTGGTCCCCGAGCCACTTAGTTATCACTTTTGCCTTATGGCACGGTGCTCCATCGTGCTGGAAAATGCATTGTTCTTCACCAAACTGTTGTTGGATTGTTGGAAGAAGTTGCTGTTGGAGGGTGTTTTGGTACCATTCTTTATTCATGGCTGTGTTTTTGGGCAAAATTGTGAGTGAGCCCACTCCCTTGGATGAGAAGCAACCCCACACATGAATGGTCTCAGGATGCTTTACTGTTGGCATGACACAGGACCGATGGTAGCGCGCACCTTTTCTTCTCCGGACAAGCCTTTTTCCAGATGCCCCAAACAATCGGAAAGAGGCTTCATCGGAGAATATGACTTTGCCCCAGTCCTCAGCAGTCCATTCGCCATACTTTCTGCAGAAGAACAATCTGTCCCTGATATGTTTTTTTTTGGAGAGAAGTGGCTTCTTTGCTGCCCTTCTTGACACCAGGCCATCTTCCAAAAGTCTTGACCTCACTGTGCGTGCAGATGCGCTCACACCTGCCTGCTGCCATTCCTGAGCAAGCTCTGCAGTCTGCACTGGTGGCACTCCGATCCCGCAGCTGAATCCTCTTTAGGAGACGATCCTGGCGCTTGCTGGACTTTCTTGGACGCCTTGAAGCCTTCTTAACAATGCAGTGGAAAGTTTTTTTCGGGATTAAGTTAATTTTCATGGCAAAGAAGGACTATGCAATTCATCTCTTCATAACATTCTGGAGTATATGCAAATTGCTATTATAACAACTTAAGCAGCAACTTTTCCAATTTCCAATATTTATGTAATTATCAAAACTTTTGGCCACGACTGTACATCTTGGATGACCTGAAGGGCCTGAAGCAAGGCTATGATTTAGGACATGAACTTCATGTTTTTCCAGCAAGTTCAGGATCAACAACAAAAGGTAGCATAAAAACTATATTAATTATGAATGCATGTGTTAAGAGTTCATGTGAACATGCTCTGAACACACTGTCGCACTGAGGTTTTTCCAGCAGTTAATCCATCAATATCAGAGACAAGTTACATCACAGAGGCTGAGAACTCCCTGCATATGCTGCGGTTTGTGTACGTGTGCGTGTGTGTGCTGTTTGGCTTGGCACTAATGTCCTCTGTTGGTTTGTCTTATCTGTCTTCACTGCCAGACTAATCCTTCAGTTCCTCCAATGCCCAGACTTCCTCCTATTGTCCTCTCCTTAATGAGTTTGAAAACGGAAATCACACCATCCCTCCCTCTCTCGTTCTTATAAAGCGTTTCTTTTCTTCTAAACTAGGTTCCAGTCATGTCTTCAGGATTGTGAGACACTGGACAGAGAAGACCTTGGACAGCAAAGCACTTCAGTGAACCTGTTGCTGGGAGCCTGCAGCTGGGCAGAGGTTAGAGGTCAAAGGTAACAGGTGTCACACTGTCAGCACGCTGTCCTAAATATGTATTTGTTTCTGTGATTATTTCTAATCCTTGTCTGAAGTAGTGCACATCTGTTTATTTGTTTAAGGTTTCGCTATTTAAGCATGCATTGAAAATACAGTGGGTGTTTGTGAATATACTGTATTAACGCTTGTTTTTCTCATACTTAGCTAATGCTCAAAAATAACAGCATTGTTTCTGTGCCGTCTACGTGGAATACATGACCCGTCTAAAACTCTCTGACAGATTTGTAGGTGCTCAGAGATTTCTGCTTTGTTTCACACATCCAGCTGAACTTTTGTCTTAGCTCGTGCTATTATTTGTCACTAAATGAAACCCCCACATGCTCACCTAAATATATTTTGATTGCCAGCAACTGTGCACCCTTTACTAAAAAAAAGTAAACATTGCAATACAGTATTGTATGCTTTCTAGGGTGTTCTGGGTGGTTGAGGTGATTAGAAACTGGGCTAAGTCTCTTATGATTTCTTTTTCTTTTTTTAATCAGATGAAACCGTGCAGATGGAAAGGATGGAGCAGAATCCTGTGGGTTTTCGCCTTGAGTTTTTCAGGTTAGATTTAAACATTTGTGCATGTTTTCATCTCTTGTCTGTTGGTTTTGTTTAGAACTGTTTCAAAACTTTTTTTAGCAAGGATGCATTACATTGTGAAAATTTGATTTTTTTTTAAATAAACACCTTTTTTTAATACTTTCTATTCATAATTAAACCCCGAAAAACAAAACAAATACAGTTGGAGTCAAAAGTTTACATACAACTTGAAGAATCTGCAAAATGTTAATTATTTTACCAAAATAAGAGGGATCATAGAAAATGCATGTTACTTTTTATTTAGTACTGACCTGATTTCTGTTCTTCAGAAAAAAAACCTTCAGGTCCCACAAATTCTGTGTTTTTTAGCATTTTTGAACATTTGAACGCTTTCCGACAATGACTGTATGATTATAAGATTCATCTTTTCACACTGAGGACAACTGAGGGACTCATATGCAACTATTACAAAAGGTTCAAATGCTCACTGATGCTTCAGAAGGAAACGCAATGCATTAAGAACCTGGGGGTGAAAACTTTTGGAATTTAAAGATCAGGGTAAATTTAACTTATTTTGTTTTCTGGGACACATGTAAGTATCTTCTTTAGCTTCTGAAGAGCAGTACTGAATGAAAAAAAAATGATATTCAGGTAAAATCAGAAAAATGTACACATCTTCATTCAGTTCAAAAGTTTTCACCCCCGGCTCTTAATGCATCGTGTTTCCTTCTGAAGCATCAGTGAGTGTTTGAACCTTCTGTAATAGTTGCATATGAGTCCCTCAGTTGGATTTTAAAATCATACAGTCATTGTTGGAAAGGGTTCACATACACAAAAATGCTGGAAAATCTAATAATTTGTGGCACTTTTCTTAAGAGCAGCAGGCAGTTTAACTGTTCAGGACAAACAAAGGACTCAAAAACAAAAATCACTAAACAATCAGATAACTTTTGAACAGGGTCATTTTTATAAATTCAACTATTATTTTCTCTTGTGGACTATGTATAAATTTAAAATCTTTTTTAAGATCAGTACTAAATTATAGGTCATGATCCTTCTTATTTTGGTAAAATCACCTTTGCAGATTCTGCAAGTGTATGTAAACTTTTGACCTCAACTGTATATTAGCAGCTGTTTTCAATTATATAATAATAATACATGTTATTCTTGAGCACCAAATCAGCATATTAGAATCACTTCTGAAGGATAATTTGCCACTGAAAATTCAGCTTTGCCATCACAGGAATAAATTACATTCTAAAATACATTAAAATACTAAAACTGTAATAATATTTCACAATATTACTGCTTTTACTGTATTTTTGATCAAATAAATGCAAAACATTAGTTGTTGCTTTGATTAAAAGCTAGCTTGCAAGTGGCTGACTCTCTTTACCTCTTTGTTCTGTAGGTTTGGTGTCAGTCGAGGGGTCTGGTCGCTGTAGTCTGTTTAGCCGGCAGCATATACACACATTTGACGGTGTGATTTATGAGTTCCCTGGAGACTGCAGCTATATGCTGGCGGGAGACTGCCAGCACAGAAGCTACTCCATACTGGGTAAAAGCCAGTCACACACACACAAACACAAACACAGGTTTTCATGAATTAAACAAGCTATGGCAAAGTTTGTACAGTGTCAAGATGATAAAATGCCGTCTTTTGTCTGTGTGTTTACGTCTAGGTGACTTCTCTCATGGAAAGAGGAAAGGAGTGACTTTGTTTCTGGGAGAATTCTTCGAGCTTCACCTCTCTGTTGATGGGACGCTGTCACAGGGAGCAGAGAGGTACAAATTGTAAATTTCCAAGTCAAAATATAAAAGGAAATGGTTATGGATTGCTAACTGAATTTCAGATGTAAATGATAAACTGAAAAAAAAAAAAACTAAAAAACTAAAATCCCCTCCAGGCTCCCATTGCCGTATGCATCAAGCTCTGTGTTCGCAGGATATGAGCTGGGATACATTCGATTATGGAGTGAAGAGTTCGGGTTCTCCATCCGTATAGACCCCTCACGTAACATCCAACTAACGCTTGCCAAGCAGCACAGCAACCGTACGTGCGGCCTGTGTGGAAACTACAATTATTTGGTGGAAGATGAATACACTGCACAGGAAGGTGAGACATGAATGCAGGAAAGAACACAGAAACATACCTCTCACACTCTCTTTTGGTAAGATGTGTTAAAAGCAGTGCACAGGATGCTGATTAATACGAGCTGGGGAAATAGGTGGCGTCTGTGTTCGTCCTGAAGACAAAACATTAGAACGTTTCAGTAGAAAGCTCTTTGTTACAGAGCCTTGCGTGTGTGTTTGAGAGATACTGTATGTCTGCCCTGTCATCGTTCTGTTTTAGAGCTTTTTGATGGTGCACTTATCAGCTGTGTTTACATTTAGAACAATATCTTATATCTTATACGCAAGTCGACCGCATGATACAGAGGTGGTGTTTGTGTATGCAGAGCTGAAAGATAACATGTTTAAACAGGTGAAGCCTGAGAAGAATGTGTTCTGGTTAAATTACACCCTAAATAAAAAATGTATAGCGTTAAGTTAGCATTTTGACATAATTTTCATGACAGAAAATTGAAGCACATTCCCCAACAAGCTCTAAATATAACATTTAAAACAAAAACATCTCATGTTTCTGGATGATTCATTTATTTTCAAGTTTTCCTGTCAAAATGAGCAGAAAATAATAAAAAACATTTTAATATGGCAATGAGAATATTTATAATATTTTATAAATATTTATATATTTATAAATAATTTCTTTTTCAATGATATATATATATATATATATATATATATATATATATATATATATATATATATATGGATAAACATTTTCTTATTATTATACATATTGAAAAATAATAATAAAAATAATAATAATAAAGAGGAATACGAAAATAATAAAGAAAATAATCATTTAAAAAAACAGTTTTTTTTTCCACATTATTGCAAAAAAATAAAATAAATAATATTAATTTTATTTTTTCTATCTGATTTTTAAAAGCTTTTTTTAAACTTATTTTGGAGTTTCCCTTTCAAAATTAGCTGATTTTTTAATTAAAATTAAATAAATTAATAAAAATAATTTAAAAGAAAATAATTAAAAACATATTTTTTCAACATGGCAATGAAAATAATAAAATATTATACATATTATACATATTTTAATATTATATATATATATAATATATATGTATATATATATGTGTATATGTATATGTATATGGATAAACATTTTTTGTTATTCTAAATATTGAAAATATAATAATAATAATAAGAAAAATGTTTTTCACATTACTGCAATTAAAAAATAAAAAATACAATATTTTATTATTTGTATCTGATTTTTAACAACCATTTTAAATATATTTCATTATATATATATATATATATATATAATACATGAAAATAATACTAATAATAAATAACAAGAAAAATATCTGACTTTTAGCTTAATTTAAATATAACTCAAATATATATATATATACAGTACAGACCAAAAGTTTGTCAAATGAATGAGAAGGTGTGTCCAAACTTTTGGTCTGCACTGTATATATATATATTTTTTTTTTTATTATTACAGTTTTTACTCTACATTTGTGCAGTTTTCAGTGGGTTAGTAATATTTTTTAAATATATATAAATTAATAAATAAATATTTTTAAAATGGGTTTTTATACAAAAACTGCTTTTTTATGTAAAATACACTTTATAAAAGACCCACATTTCTAACTTTAATTCATGGGGATAACATGGATAATTTCACATGGTTTAATGTAAGATTTTGCCCATCTTTTGAAAAATCCAGTTTTAAAAGTAAAAAAAAAAACAACTACAAATAACTTTTACCAGTAGGTGGCTGCAGAGCTCCACTATTTGCTATTTGCTATTTGACCAGCTGAAAGATATTTTTTCACAAGTTTTTTCAGTTGAATTCATATCTACAGTACAGACCAAAAGTTTGGACACACCTAAAATGAGAAGGTGTGTCCAAACTTTTGGTCTGTACTGTATGTAATTTTAAAATAAAACCTTTTTTTTTTATAATTCATAATTATAACTCCATATATATGTATATGGTTTGTTAGGATAGGACGATATTTGGCTGAGATACAACTATTTGAAAATTTGGAATCTGAGGGTGCAAAAAAAAAAAATCTAAATATTGAGAAAACCACCTTTAAAATTGTCCAAATTAAGTTTTTAGCAATGCATATTACTAATCAAAAATTGAGTTTTGATATATTTACGGCAGAGAAGTGACAACATATCTTCATGGAACATGATCTGTGCTTAATATCCTAATGATTTTAACCCATATAATGTATTGTTGGCTATCGCTACAAATATACCTGTGCTACTTAAGACTGGTTTTGTGGTCCAGGTAATTATAATTAAATTATTATTATATTATTATTATTATTATAAGTAAATAAATGGAATAAACTTTGAGCAAATCATATTCTTCATGAGCTTCATACATATATTTATAAATGTGTTTGTTTCAGGTTTTCTGACAGATGATCCATATGACTTTGCAAACTCCTGGGCCATGAAAGGAGCAGATGAACCCTGTAAACGTGTCTTGCCCCCGTCTCAGAGCTGCAACAGCACTGGAGAATCAGCTAAAGTCAGACGCTCACCTGCAAAACAAAAACAACCTTCTAAGTGCATTATCATACAGATAACATCTTTGGGATGTTTCTGAGCATGTATGTGTGTGTTTCAGGATCAGATGTCACGGTGTGAGGCCATGAGCAGCTCTGCGCTGTACCTGCGTTGTGCTCACCTCGTGGACGCGGCTGCGTTTGTGTCCATGTGTGAGTCTGACGCCTGTCACTGCAGTACGGGAGAAGACTGTGTGTGCCAGGCCATGCTGGAATACGCCCGTACCTGCGCCAGTCGCGGAATAACACTGTCCAACTGGCATGTACAGAGCCAATGCTGTGAGTAATACATACATACTCACTTTCACAATTGTATAAATACATTTCACAGTCTAATGTATGTTTCCATTTGCTCAGCCCCAAAGTGTCCTATTGGCATGGAGTACAGCGACTGCACCCCGACCTGCTCCACTTCCTGTCAGAATGTAAACATCCAGGAAGTCTGCAAGGAGGAGTGTGTTGACGGGTGCAACTGTCCAGGTGAGAGAGATACCGGTCCACCAATCTAGAAGGATTTGTACAGTAAAGAGACAGTTAAGACATTTATATCATTTTTATATATACAGAAGTCAAAAGTTTTTGAACAGAGAGATTTTTTATGCTTTTTAAAGAAGTCTCTTCTGCTCACCAAGCTTGCATTTATTTGATCCTATTTAAAATAACTGTTTTGGTATTTGAATATATTTTAAAAATGTAATTTATTCCTGTGATTTCAAAACTGATTTTTTTAGCATCATTACGGAAAGAAACTATTCTAATATTCTGTTTTTCTGCTCAAAAAACATTTATTATTATTATGTTGAAAACTGCTGAGTATAATTTTTTCAGGTTTGTTTGATGAATAGAAAGTTCAGAAGAACAGCATTTATGTAAAATCAAAATCTTTTGTAACATTATAAATGTCCTTATCATCACTTTTGATTAATTTAAAGCATCCTTGCTAAATAAAAGTATTAATTTCTAGAATTTCTTTCCTCCCGCCAAAAAATACTGACTCCAAACTTTTTAAACAGTATAGTGTATAATGTTACAAAAGTTTTCTATTTCAGATAAATGCTGATCTTTGGGTCTTTCTATTCATCAAAGAATCCTGAAAAAAATCAACTGTTTTAAATATTAATAATAATAATAATAATAATAAATGTTTCTTGAACAGCAAATCAGAATATTAGAATGATTTCTGAAGGATCACATGACACTGAAGACTGGACTTTTGTACGTAAATGTAAACATACCAGGCAATAAAGCTCATTTTGATTCTGATTCTGACTAATAATGTTGAAAATTAAGGTTTAATCACAGGAATAAATTACATTTTAAAATGTATTCAATTAGAAAGCAGTTATTTTAAATAGTAAAAATATTTCAAGATTTTACTGGTTTTGCTGTACTTTGGATCAAATAAATGCTGGCTTATTGAGCAGAAGAGACTTTAAAATACATTACTTACTGTTCTAAAACTTTTGACTGGTAGTGTAAATTCATCTTTAGACTAAAAAACAAGACACAGATACTGACCACGAAGGGTTATTTTTGTAGTCTGCTTAGTTTCCTGCTCAGTGTTGAATGTTTGAAATGTATGTGTCAGCGGGAAAGGTGTTGGATGGAGATCGCTGTGTTGACGTCTCTCAATGCTCCTGCACACATGCTGGACGCCGCTACCCTCCTGCTTCCTCCATATCGCAGGACTGCAACACATGGTGGGACACAGACACACACACACACACACACACACACACACACACACACACACACACACACACACACACACACACACACACACACACACACACACACACACACACACACACACACACACACACACACACACAAACAAACAAACACATATGTGCAGAGGTGTAAAAAGTACTCAAAAATTTTACTCAAGTGAAAGTACAGATACTCAGTGAAAATTTTACTCAATTAAAAGTACAAGTATCTGGCCAAAAACATACTTGAGTAAAAGTAAAAAAGTACAACTTAAAATTGTACTCAAGTATTAAAAAAGTAAAAGTACTGACAGACATACAGAAGTATGATTAAAGGGAGAGAAAGATGCAAAAATGCAATGGCAGAGGTCAAACACATATGTGACCCTGGACCACAAAACCAGTCTTAAGTCGCTGGGGTATATTTGTAGCAATAGTCAAAAATACATTGTATGGGTCAAAATTTTAGATTTTTCTTTTATGCCAAAAATCATTAGGAAATTAAGTAAAGATCATGTTCCATGAAGATATTTTGTAAAATTCCTACTGTAAATATATCAAAATGTAATTTTTGATTAGTAATATGCATTGTTAAGAGCTTAATTTGGACAACTTTAAAGGTGATTTTCTCAGTAATTTGATTTTTTTGCACCCTCAGATTCCAGATTTTCAAATAGATGTATCTCGGCCAAATATTGTCCTATCCTAACAAACCATACATCAATAGAAATCTTATTTATTGCTTTCATATGATGTATACATCTCAGTTTTGTAAAATTTAACCTTATGACTGGTTTTGTGGTCCAGGGTCACATATATCTAGTGCCACAACAGCAATAAAAATGAAGCACAGAACACCGAAAAAAAACAAACAGGGAAAGGTATTAAAAGGAAACTCCATCCTTTCCACTCTCATGCCATCCCATATGACTTTCATTTATCAGATGAACACAAACTAAGAGTTTTCAAAAAAAAGAAAAAAAAAACTACTTTCCATATAATGCAAGTGTATGGGACATCTAAAAATGACAAAAAACTATACACAAATGAATATGACAGTAACTCAGGCAACCACTGGTAATGAATCAGGGTCTCCTTAAGTGAAGTGATGTAAGATATGTAAGAAAAATACAAAGACTAATATTTTAAACTTGACCGTCATGTTCACTTTGTGTGGTTTCTGAAGTGTTCCTGTCCCCTTGCATTATATTTACTAAAAATCTTTGCTTGTGTTCATCTGAAGAAAGGAAGTCATGAACATCTGGCATGACAGAGGTTCAGATAATGATGAGAGAATTTTCATTTTTGGGTGAATTATCCTTTTGAAGAGCAAGATTTGATGCAGAGACATAATACATATTCCAGACAGAATACAATGTGTTAAATTAATGAGAAGAGTCATAGAATTAAACAAACAACATTAACACTTTGAAAGGCCACTTTTTGTGGTGTCTATTAAACGTCACTGTCTAAAAGGATAATTGATCTTTTAATTGTCTATTTGGGGCACTTCAAGTTTTTTTCTCAGCAAATATTGATAATTATTTGCACCTAATTTGATTAATTCTCTTCTGTTTACCATATTTAATGTGCATAAGATGAAATAAAAATGTAATGTACTTTTTAAGATAAAATAAAATTGTAAGGAGTAAAAAGTACTGTTTTTTTCTTCAGAAATGTAATCAAGTAAAAGTACAAGTAGTCAGTTTAAATTGTACTTGATTAAAGTACAAATCCCCAAAAATAATACTTAAGTACAGTAATCAAGTAAAATTACTCAAGTATTTTACACCTCTGCATATGTGCACATTACAAAACAATGCATTCAAATATTTGTGGCTGCTATATCTGTACACATTAACTTAAACTTAACTTAACATTTAGCATCTGTCGCCATGGATCATGGGAATGCACCAACGAAGACTGCCCTGGTAAATGTGAATTTGTAACTTTTAACTATTAATTTCATGTAAGCTCAATTCTATTAGGAAATACAAAAATATCCTATTTCACCAGGAAATATGTCATATTATGACACTAAAATGACATTAAATATTTCCTAATGCCTTAGTTAGCAAACGTTACATTATTGATATATAACTATTATATAGATATAGTTGTCAAAAGTCAAAAGTTTACATTCCCCTTTCAGAATTTGCTAAATGTTAATTATTTTACCAAAGTAAGAGGGATGATACAAAATGCATGTTATTGTTTATTTAGTACTGACCTGAATAAAAAATTTCACATAAAAGATGTTTAAACATAGTCCACAAGAGAAAACAATAGTTGAATTTATAAAAATGACCCTGTTCAAAAGTTTACATATACTTGATTCTTAATACAATGTTCTTACCTGAATAATCCACAGCTGTGTTTTTTTTATTTAGTGATAGTTGTTCATGAGTCCTTTGTTTGTCCTGAACAGTTAAACTGCCCACTGTTCTTCAGAAAAATTCTTCAGGTCCTAAAATTTTTTTGGTTTTCCAGCATTTTTGTGTATTTGAGCCCTTTCCAACAACGACTGTATGATTTTGAGATCCACATTTTCACACTGAGGACAATTGAGGGACTCATATGCAACTATTACAGAAGGTTAATGCTCACTGATGCTCCAAAAGGAAAAACAAGGGGATGTAAACTTTTGAATGGGGTAATTTTTTATAAATTCAACTATTTTCTCTTGTGGAATTATTTTCTCTTGTGGACTACACGTAAACATATTTTATGTGAAATATCTTATTTAGGTCAGTACTAAATGAACAATAACATGCATTTTGTATGATGGCTCTTATTTTGGTAAAATAATTAACATTTTGTAGATTCTGAAAAGGGGGGTGTAAACTTTTGACCTCATCTGTATAAATTATATAGACATTGTTTTCTAATTGGTTTCTTGCTCTGTCTCTCTTTAGGGGAGTGTCTGGTGACAGGACAGTCCCATTATAAGACCTTTGACAATAAGTTCTTCACCTTCAGTGGTATTTGTCAGTATCTTCTGGCTAAAGACTGCCAGAGCAACTCTTTTTCTGTCATCATTGAGACTGCACAGGTCTGAAATCTTCCTTATGGTACTGTATATACACATGCTGGTTTGTTTGGCTGTGTGCTTATGGCTGTATTTTTCTGTTCAAGTGTGCTGATGACCAAGATGCTGTCTGCACACGGTCAATTACACTGAGGTTCCATGATCTGGCCAATCAGACGGTTCGCCTCAAGCATGGGGGCGTGGTCTCTGTGGATGGAATGGACGTGCAGACGCCCCTAATTAATGGTCTGTCAGCATGAAATGCAGAGTACATACAGATGCATTTTTCTTCAAACACATGGACAGTTGTAGTGTAATAATAGAGGTGTGCAAATCATAGCACTGCATAGCAATGATGTGTTTGTGTGTAGGTGCATTAAGAATCCAGAATACTGTGTTGTCTTCTGTGAGATTGCGTTATGGTGATGATCTACATCTGGATTGGGATGGCAGAGGACGTGTTTTGCTCAGGGTAAGTGTGTACTGCTGGAAAATACAGGCTATAACAGCTTAACGTGGTCAAGCTCAACCAGTTCTAAGAAGGTTAAAGAAAAAGTTTACCTGATAAATAAAAAAAATTAAAAAGCTAAATTGAATATAAAAATGAAAAAAGTTTACCCAATAAATGAAAAATGTGTCATTAGTGTTGTTATTGTTAACTAAAACTAAAAATTAAAACCTAAACTGTTAAAAAAATTTATTAAACAAAATAAATTCTATAAATAAATTCAAAAATTAAATTTTATTTAAAAAATGTTGAAATAGAATAAAACATACATTTTGGATTAAGAACATAAAAACTTTAAAAGAAAATTATACATTTTGCCTTGCCAACTAAAAATAATTATTGAAAATAAAAATAATATTGAAATAACAAAGTACAAAAATTACCAAAAGTAAAATAAAAATGAATTAAAGATAAATTAGCCAAATGTAAAAATAAAAAAGCCAAAGGTTTACCCAATAAATGAAAAATGTGCCATCATCAGTTATGTTATAAACTGTTAAAAAAACATTCAAAATACGTATTCAATTTATTTAAATTTAATTAAATCAAGTCTAATTAAAAATGCTGATATAGAATAAAATTTAAATTTTTGATTAAAAACATAAAAACTTTAAAAGAAGATTCCTTGCCAATTTTGCCTTGCCATCTAACTGAAATATCCAAGTTTTAGTACAAAATGGCTAAAACTAAATAATGTGTCATCATTGTTATTGTTAACTAAAACAAAAAATAAAAAAAAAACATTTAAAAAGGAATAAAATGTAATTATAAAATGCTGAAATAGAATAGAATATAAATTTTAGATTAAAAATATAAAAATTTAAAAGAAAATTATAATTTTTGCCTTGCCAACTAACTGAAATAACCAAGTTTACTTACAAAAATGACCAAAACTAAAATAAAAATAAATTAAAGCTAAATTAAAAAATACAAAATAAAATTAAAAATAATAAACATTTGCCCAATAAATGAAAAATGTAAAAATCTAAAACTAAAAATTTCAATTTAAACTGTTAAAAAAGAAGAAAATATAAATTTTACATTAAAAGCATAAAAACTTCAAAAGAAAATTACAAATTTGGTTTTGCCAACTTGTTTAACTTAAATAACCAAGTAAAAAAAAATACAAAAATTAAAAATTAAATTAAAAATTATAACATAAAAAATAAAACTGACACAAGCACCAACAATGTAAATTAAAATAGAAAAATGAAATTATAAAAATTTAAGGTAATTAAAAATATAAATATAAACACTAAAAACACTAGTAAAAAAAAATAAGACTGGTCATCATTTACTTATTCTTATGTCATTCCAAACCTTAATTTTCCTGTTAAATAAAAAAAAGAAAATTCTGAGCACTATGCTACAAAAAAACTTAATATTGATGTTGTACAGCTTCTTAAAGTATTTTAAAAAAGCACCATCTTAGGCCATATGATTGCTTTCTGTGAGAAAAAAATATAATTTTTAGTCATATATTTACTTTGAAATACATTTAAACATTGCACCTCAAAACACATTGGAATATAATTGTATGGAGCACTTATATAATAATTATGATATATTTTCTTCATATTTATATTTACTGTATGGAAAAGAGCAGTGTGAACATTCTACCAAACACCTTCTTTCAATCACCTAAACCAGTTTGATTTAGCTAAGGACCAGTTTCGATCATCCAGAAACCCTGTAAAACAATCTACCACCTTAAAGTAGTTTTATCTCTAATTTCCAGCAGTCTGGATCAGATGTCGTCTGTCTGAGAATGCTGGGAGTTTTGGTGCTGAAATACGCCCCATGTACATATAATAGAGTCTATGTGTGAAATACAGAATCTGGGACATGTATCAAATACACCTGTGCTGCAAACCTGATATGTGAGCATATGTGTGTGTGTGTGTGTGTGTGTGTGTGTGTGTGTGTGTCTGCAGCTAAACCCAGCCTATGCTGGGAAAACGTGCGGTCTGTGCGGTAATTATAATGGTAACCAAGGAGACGACTTCTTAACAGTGGGTGGGCTGGTGGAGACGCGTGTCGAAGGATTCGGCAACGCATGGAAGATGAACGCAGACTGTGACAATGTTGAATTGCAGCCCTCAGATCCCTGCAGTTTAAACCCTAAGAGAGGTATAAACATGCACATACGCATACTGATACATGCATATGAACAAATATTCAAGGGGCACCACTTGTAAATTTTGCATTCAAAAACACTAGTTAATGGCACTGCAAAATATGCATATTTATAGACTACAAATGCATATGAATTAACATCTGAGTTTGGATGCTTAAAAGTATGATGTCATGATTTTTATATGCAACAAACACCAGAGGGCAACAAAGACCATCAGGTAACCTGTGGTATTGTGTCTACAGTACGTTTTGCAGAAGAGGCCTGTGCCGTGCTGCTTTCTGCAAAGTTTGAGCCCTGTCATTTTATGGTCAGCCCTGAGCCATATGTGAAAAACTGCCGCTATGACGTCTGCTCCTGCGCAGATGGTCAAGAGTGCCTGTGTGATGCTGTTCACAGCTATGCAGCCGCCTGCGCAGCCAAGGGTGTGCTAGTCAACTGGAGGGGACATGGATACTGTGGTATATCTCATTTAAATGCCATACAATTTTTTTCCTCAGTATTTTACTTTTCCTTAGTATTGTATCTTATTTTTCAGTACAAATATATCTTCTTTCTGAAATTGAGATACATTTACGTGAGAAGAGAAAATGTTATGTCTTGTTTTCTGAAAAATATATAACAAGTACAAAAAAAACATATACAGATATAAAGTTATAAAAATAACAAAACACCACAGAAGTAATAAAATAATAATATTAAAATTACAATAAAAAAACTATTGACAAAACGATATATCTATAACTATATATTTTTAAATTATACATTTATCATATTAATTGTAATATTAAAAATAAATCTAAAATAGTTTTCCCTAATTTGAATATATAAAACAATGTTTGTAGCTATTAAAAAACAATTTCAAAATAAACTGAATTTAAAAAGTATTTTATTTCAGCTAGTTGTAAAAGCAATATTTATAATGTTCGTTTAGTTTAACTTGAACTAGCAGAATAAATACAACTAAACAAATCAATAAATAAAAATGATAAAAAAACAGATATATTTAAAAAATAAACTAAAAATGAATAAACTGAAGCAATAAAACTAACTAAAAAATTACATTAAATGTACAAATAAAATCTAATTAAAATATGAACAAAAAATATTGACAAAACCAAGTATATATATATATATATATATATATATATATATATACACACACACACATATACACATACAGTACATAAATTGTACATTTATCATATAAAATGTAATATTAAAAATTTATGTAAATAATTTTTCCCTAATTTGAATATGTTTGTAGCAATTAAAAAACAATTTTGCTTTAATAAAACAAAATAATACTTAATAATAATAATACTTAATACTGAAGTATTTAATTTTAGCTTGTGAAAACAATATTTCTAGTGCTCGTTTAGTTTAACTTAAACTAGCAAAATAAAACAATGAATAAAAATTGCTAAAAAACATAGATATATTTAAAAAATAAAGTAATAAAAATGACAAAACAACAGAAGTAATAAAACTAAACAATATTGAAATTACATTAAATATAACATAAAATCTCATTGAAATATTAACAAAAACTATTGACAAAACCATATAACCACAACTATAATACAAATATAAATATATAATACTATCAATAACAATAAAATAACACTATAGCAATGTTTGCTAATTGAGGCATTCAGAAATATTTAATGTCAACATGAAACTGCATTTCCTACACATTTTAGTGTCATAATGTGATGTATTTCCTGGTGAAATAGGAAATATTAAAGGATATTTTGTATTTGTTAATAGAATGGAGCTAGACTGGCATTAAATTACATTAAATTAATAGTAAAGCATTCGCATGATCCATGGTGACAGACTCTAAAAGTTATATATTTACCATATACATTGTATTATTAAAAATAAATTTAAATACATTTTCCCTAATTTTATTATACGAAAGTGTCATATAAATTGTATTATTAAAAATACATTTTAAAACATTTTTTATTTAATTTTTCCCTAATTTTAATATATTTTTGTTGGCAGTTATTTCCCAATGTAAATATATTTTGTCCTTTCTGGAATTAAGTTTTGACTTTCTTACACCAATTTTATTTCAGAAAACAAGTTGACTCGTTATGCTTCTGAAGTAAATGTATGTTGATTTTTAAACAGCTGAATAAACTAATATGTTATTCAAAATCTAAAAATGCATAAAGGTTTACATAACAAAAGTCAACAGAAGGCCTCCATAAGGACAGAACACCAAATGTGTGTGTATTTGTATGTGTGCTTTGGCAGAACTGACCTGTCCGAACGACCAGGTGTATGAGGTATGTGGGACTGTGTGTAATCAGACGTGCCGCTCTCTGTCGCTGCCTGACGGTGACTGCGGTGGCTTCTGTGAGGAAGGCTGTTTCTGCCCCAAAGGACTTTTCCTCAGTGACTCAGGCGAGTGTGTGCCCCCCGAACACTGCTCATGCCACCACAAAGGAGAAATCTTTGAGCCCAACGACATGATTGGTGACCATCACTCCATCTGGTTAGCAGGAAAATACATTCATTTACACAATACTTTATTATATGTGTGTGTATTATTGTTTTAAAGGAGTAGTTCACTTTCAGAACAAAAATGTACAGATAATGTACTCAACCCCTTGTCATCCAAGATGTTCATGTCTTTCTTTCTTCAGTCGTAAAGAAATTATATTTTTTAAGGAAAACATTTCAGGATTTCTCTCCATATAATGGACTTCTATGGTGCCCCCGAGTTTGAACTTCCAAAATGCAGCTTCAAAGGGCTCTAAATGATCGCAGCCGAGGAAAGAAGTGTCTTATCTAGCAAATGATCAGTTATTTAAAAAAAAAAAATAATAATATTCAGTTTATATATTTTTTAACCTCAAATGCTAGGCTCTGTGTGTACTCTGTGTATTCCAGTTCATGAGAGTTAGGGTATGTCGAAAAACTCCAATCTCATTTTCTCCTCCAACTTTAAAATCATCTTACATCACTGTTTTACCTCTTTTTGTAAAGGGTGTTTGATCTTCTTTGCACGTTCACTTTGTAAACACTGGGTCGGTACTTCTGCAGTGCAGAAGGACAATTTTGAAGTTGGAGGAGAAAATGAGATGAAGGTTTTTCGACATAGCCTAACTGTCATGAACTGGAATACACAGAGTGTTTGAGGTTAAAAACTATCTAAATTGTAAATAAAATAAAAAATTTCGCTAGATAAGACCCTTCTTCCTCGGCTGGGATCATTTAGAGCCCCTTGAAGCTGCATTTAAACTGCATTTTTGAAGTTCAAACTCGGGGGCACCATAGAAGTCCACTATATGGAGAGAAATCCTGAAATGTTTCCCTTAAAAAACATTCTTTACGAGAGAAAACAAAAACTTGTCAGCTTGGATGACTAGGGGATGAGTACATTATCTGTACATTTTTGCTTTGAAAGTAAACTACACCTTTAAATGTGAGTGTTGATGTTTTTCTGTCTTAATGTTTTCTTTTAGTGTATGCGAGAGTGGATCAATGCAATGCACTTCTAATGAAGCCACTGGATCTACTCTGTCTGATCTCTTCTTTGATGAACATTCCTCTTCAAGAGGTATTTCTATGTCGCCACTTTTACATCTCTGCGCACTTTTAGTGGAGCACAATTGCACTTGAACAAATCAGAGAAACACAAGTGGACAGAATATTGTCAAGTGGCTCAGACAAGTGCATATAATGAGTTTGTGTGTTTCACCTGTAGGACGACGCTCTATCTCTTGTCCTCCTCCACTGCAGAGGTTTGAGTGTGACAGCGGAAGGGATTCTGGGATAGAGTGTGCCAAGACCTGTCAAAATCTGGACCTGGAGTGTGTCAGTCAGGGATGTGTGTCTGGCTGCATGTGTCCACCTGGAACGGTAAGTGCAAGAGTAAACACTAGGAAACACTGCATTGAACTGTTTAACATTTCTCTCTTAAATATTGATTAGGGCTAAGCATTGATACAAATTTCATGATTCAATTCAATTTTAATTCAGAAGCTTGCAGAATATTGATTATTTTGGATGTATGTCAGATGCAGTACATGGCAAATTTTCTCAAGGGAAAAACAACAACAACTAATGCTGTAAAATACACATGAGAGTCAGTTGGTACTACATGACTATATTATTGAAGGTTAAACTAAACGAATTTCTATACAAACTTTAATTACACTCAATGAAGTTTTTATAATAATAAAGTGATATTATTAACTGTAAAATTACACTACCAGTCAAAGTTTTTGAACAGTAAGACTTTTCATGTTTTTTTTTAAGAAGTCTCTTTTGCTCACCAAGCCTGCATTTATTTGAGCCAAAGCAAAAACAGTAAAAATATTTCAGATTTTTAATATTTAAAATAACTTTTAAGCTTTGTATTTGAATAATGTCATTTATTTCTGTGATTTCAAACCTGAATTTTTAGAATCATTGATAGTCACATGATCCTTCAGAAATCATTATTATTACTATTATGTTCAAAACAGCAAAGAAAAACAGGATTTATCTGATACAGAAATATTTTGTACCATTAAAAATGCATTTATCATCAGTTTTGATCATTTTAAAGCATCATTGCTAAATAAAAGTATTCATTTCTATAATTTCTTTTCCCAGCTTTTGAATGGTATAGTAAGAAACATTTTCTTATCATTATTATTATAATCAATATTTATTTAAACTGTTGAGTATATTTTTTCAGGATTCTTTGATGAATAGAAAGATCCAAAGATCATCATTTATCTGAAATAAAAAGCTTTTGTGACATTATACACTATACAAATCAAAAGCTTAGAGTCAGTATAATTGTGTGTGTGTGTGTGTGTGTGTGTGTGTGTGTGTGTGTGTGTGTGTGTTAAATAAATTCTAGAAAATAATACTTTTATTTAGCAAGGATGTTTAAATTGCTCAAAAGTGATGATAAAGACATATATAATGTTACAAAAGATTTTTATTTCAGATTAATGCTGTTCTTCTGAACTTTCTATTCATCAAAGAAACCTGAAAAACAGCAAATCAGAATGATTTCTGAAAGATTATGTCAGTATCAGTAATGATGCTAAAAAACTTATGTTTGAAATCACAGGAATAAATTACATTTTAAACTGTATTCAAATAGAATACAGTTATTTTAAATAGTAAACATATTTTAAAAAAATTACCAGTTTTGCTGCACTTTGGATCAAATAAATGCAGGCTTGGTAAGCAGAAGAGACTTTAAAAACATAAAAAATCTTTTGACTGGTAGTGTAAGTGATTTGTGTAAGCAGTCATTCTTTTCACTCACTACATTTTATAAATGTAACTTATCTATCAACATTGTAAGTATAAACTTCATTACACCTTCCAAATACATAAACTTGTGTGACATTTGATATAGTATGTTATATGCATGCATGAGGAGCACAGTTTATAACAGGAACACACATTTTTTTAATATCCAAATAAGTTCAGTTGATTTTGATTTTCAGTTAGACAATTGATTTTTCTGGCTATTTGCAGGTTCGACACAAAAAAGAATGCATTCCACAAGACCAGTGCCCTTGTTATCATAATAACCGTCCCTACGTCTCAGGACAGAGCATTAATGTGGAATGCAACACCTGGTAAATCAGCCAATCATGGCTCTTACTGACACTGCAATGTCATTTTGTTTGTTGCAGACATCAAGTATAAACATTCCAATTATTCTATTACAATTGCATTTCCCTTTGTGTCCCAGTGTTTGTGAGAAGCGTCAATGGAAGTGCACGCAGCGTGTGTGTGACGGTGTGTGTCGTGTAATTGGAGAGACGCACTACATCAGCTTTGATGGACTGAAGTTCTCGTTTCCTGGACCTTGTCAATATGTACTAGCTCAGGTAAAGCCAATATCCTAGTTTTCTCACTCTTTTACCTCATTTGTCCTTTATATTGACTTGTTGTCCCTCGTTCTGTGTGAGCAGGATTACTGTAACGGCTTGGACGGCACGTTCAGGGTTCTGGTGGAAAACTCGGCTTGTGGGATCGCTGGCTACCGCTGCAGTAAAAGCATCACAGTGTTGTACATGGGAGGACTGATTGTCATGGAACACAATGAGGTCAAATAAACACATTTCATCACTTTTCATCTTGTGTGAAGTAGACATATACAGACCACCTTTTTCATTGTTTTCTTTTCTACTGTAGGTGAGGATGAAGAGGCCTGTGTTGAAAGAGATAGCCGTTGAGATTGTGCGCTCTGGACAGTACTACATCGTCCTTCTGGGGAAACACATCTCCATCACGTGGGACACAGGAACACGAATCTCACTGCAGATCAATGGACAGTACAGGGTAACACACACACACACACACACACACACACACACACACACACACACACACACACACACACACACACACACACACACACACACACACACACGTTGGGTTTACATGTTTTATGGGGACATTCCATAGGCGTAATGGTTTTTATACTGTACAAACCGTACTTTCTATCGCCCTACACCTACCCTACACCTAAACCTAGCCCTCACAGGAGATTGTGCACACTTTTACTTCATCAAAAAAACTCATTGTGCATGATTTATAAGCCTGTTTCCTCATGGGGACCTGAGAAATGTCCCCACAAGGTCAAAATCTACTGGTATTCCTATCCTTGTGGGGACATTTGGTACACACACACACACACACACACACACTTTTTTCATTTTTAATGAAATAAAGTTATAATTTTAGCATATGCCCAAAGTGAGTTTTTATCATATTTACCCAGAGTTAACCCTAATAAAAATAATTTTTAAATTAACATTTTAATCATGTATGAATCAAATTTTATGAATTAAAAATATTTTTGATTCATTTTATATTTAAGAATGTCCTTAAAGTGAAATCTTGTTTTATTATAAGTTAACAAAATAAATTAAAAAGTTAAAAAGGTCAGATAAAAAATGTATAAAATATGATGTATAAAATATGGTTTAGGAATTATTTTTACCTGGGTTTCTTTCTAAAAAAATTATTTATGACCTTATTTATAAGCCTTCAGAATATTTTTTTATATATTTGGGCATGTCCCCAAAGTGATATGTCATATTTATCAAAAAGTTAACCCATTTTTAGAGTTCAAAAGTAAAAAATGTATGAATTTAAACACAAAAAATGTCCACAAAATGATTTAAAAAAAGTGATTTTAATAAAAGCATTTTAGAGTTCAAATAATAATAATAATAATAATAATAATAAAATGTATGAATGAAATATATATATATATATATATATATATATATTTAAGAAAAAAATAATAATTAAATATGATTTCTGAATTATTCTTTTACATTTGAACATCTCTCCAAAGTGAGTTTTGGACATGTATGAATAAAATGATTTATGTATGCAGAAAATATGATTTAGGATTTATTTTTACTTTTTTTTGTTGACTGTATTAGTTAAATAAGGTTAAAAATTATTTATGAATAAAAACTGAATATTATTAGATATTTGGGCTTGTCCCCCAACGTAATATGCCATATTTAGCAAAACGTTATTCAGAAATCCTTTATGCTTCAAAATATATGAATTAAATATGATTTATAAATTATTTTTTACCTTTGAACATGTCCCAAAATTGATTTTTTTTTGGTCACATTTAGTAAAAGGTAATTCTAATAAAATCATTTTTAGAGTTAATAATTTATGAATCAAAATGGATAAATTCAATATGGTTTCTAAATTATTTTTACATGTTCCCGAAGTGGATCAAACCCAAGTTGTTGCCATGGTACAGTTTAATGATACACACACACGTATTCTCTGCTCACACAAATTGCTTATCTAATTTTAAACCAGGTTTATGTGTGTGTTTAAGGGGAAAGTCTGTGGCCTTTGTGGAAATTTCGACGGCAGTCAGAATAATGATCTGCTAAGCAGCAGTAATCAGATAGAGGTGGACGCTGCAGACTTTGGAAACTCCTGGAAAGTTCGACCCAGCTGTGCTGACGCTGTTCCGGTGAGTTCATGGCCATCACAGCCTGACCTAGAATGTATTCCTACAGTGACTAAGAACATAAAAAGGCATAAAATAACCTCATATTTTGACATCTGCATGCAGGTTGTGTCTCAGTGCAGCACAGACATGGTGAAGCTGGTGACGGTGGAGCAGTCCTGCCGTGTGCTCACCAGCACCATCTTCAGGGAGTGCAATAGTGTGGTTGGTAACATACTGCAGTCAAAAATATATTGCCATGCCATTACTTCTATTGCTTATGCTTTTTTACTTACTTCTCTGACTATGTCAGGTGGACCCGGAGCCGTACTGGGACATCTGTACTCAGGACACATGCTCGTGTCCGTCTGTGGGTGATTGTGCATGTTTTTGTAACACTATTGCTGCATACGCTCATGAGTGTGCACAGAAGGGACTGGTGGTGAACTGGAGGTCCAATGACTTGTGCCGTAAGTTCGAACCCATCTGACTGTGTTTCTTCTGCAAAACATAAAAGGAGACATTAGGTAGAATGTTCACATTATTTTATATAATGAAAGTGAATGGTTATAGAAGCTCTTGAGCACCAAAAAGTAGTTCAAATGAATAATGCACAGTGTTCCAAGTCATTTGAAACTTTGTGTGTTCTGAAAATATATTTTTAGGGCTGTCAAATGATTAATCACATCCAAAATAAAAGTTT
>NC_133371.1:40877718-40895160 GCF_049309525.1 Garra rufa | reverse complement strand
GCCCAGTCGAATTGCAGAGGTCCTGAAAAAGAAGGGCCAACACTGCAAATACTGACTCTTTGCATAAATGTCATGTAATTGTCCATAAAAGCCTTTGAAACGTATGAAGTGCTTGTAATTATATTTCAGTACATCACAGAAACAACTGAAACAAAGATCTAAAAGCATTTGAGCAGCAAACTTTGTGAAAACTAATATTTGTGTCATTCTCAAAACTTTTGGCCACGACTGTATATTAATTTATTTATTTATTTATGGGAAAATGTGAAAAATTATATAATTTTATAATATGTAAATATTTTTTAATCTCAATGGGCTTCTCCTGGTTAAATAAAGGATATAATAAATATGTAATTTTTTTCTGAAAGCATCCATTTAAGTGTATAATACTGTCTCGTTTATGTTTACAGTCACTGTGAAAGCAACACATTGACGTGCGCCCCGTGTCCCGCAACTGGTTTCGCCTCCACACTAGCGCCAACCACAGTCAGCAACACCCCAACACCGCTTCCATTTTCTACCCCGGTGCCTGCCGACGCCTGCGACCGAGCGATGGACCTGGCCTTTCTCGTGGATGGCTCCTCTGCCCTAAGTGAAGAAGACTTCGCCTCGATCAAGCTCTTCATCCTCCGCGTGGTGGAGCGCTTCCGCATGGGTTCGGCCCACACCCGCGCCACGGTCCTGCTCTTCCACTCCGGCGTGAAAAGTTACGACATGCAGGTGCAAAAATGGATCTTCAAGAAGATGGTGCGCGAGCTGAGCTACAGCGGAGGCGATGTGGCATTCATGGACGAGGCTATTAAATATCTAGCGGTCTACATTTACGATAAAAACAAGCGAGAGCACGCAGGCCGTGTCGCTATTTTGCTGACGGCGAGTGCGAATCCTCGACCAATGCGTAGTACTCAACGCCTACTGCGTAAGAAAGACATCACCATCCTCACAGTGGCACTAGGGCCTGATGTAAACATGGCACAGGTGAATGAAATCACAAAAGCAACGCCTAGCAGTCGCTCATACGTGGTGAGCAGCGTGACAGAGCTGGACGACGAAGCTCTGGCTATTACAGAGTACCTCTGCACTTTGGGAATGGATCCTGAACCTCCAAAGAAACCGTCAACCGCAAAAACCAGCACCACTTCGGTCACTCCAACAACTACCGCCACCTCCAAACTCACAGCAGCTACGATTCCACCAACCGCTGCTATTGCAACTGGATTTCCCAGCATTCCCAGTCCTGGAACGACATTTCCTCCACCTACTGTAACAATGTACGAGCTTGTGTTTCTGTTGGAAAGCTCAGATGTGGTTGGCGAGGAGGGATTTAATAAAACACGTGACGCTTTGGTTGACGTCATTGCTTCGCTTGATGAAAACGAGACAGAGAATTTCCGCATTACGGTGATGCAGTACTCCTTCACGGTTACTGTTGTAATCAGCCGAATGGAGTTGCAGCGCAGAGAGCAGGTTTTGCAAAGAATGCGACAGTTGCGTTGGACCAAAGGTGCGGAGGTTAATACAGGCCACGCCATTCGTTCCATATACGAGACGGTTGCGACAGACACTCCTAATTATGCGCCAGACCAGATGGTGTTCCTCATAACCCAAAGTCCTCCAACAGACGTCATTCAAAGGCCGTCGAGCTCCACTCATAAGAAAGTGTATCCCATTGGGATCGGACAACAGATTCGATATGAGGATCTGGTGCAGTTGAGCTTTCCGGATGAACCGATCATGCTGGACAATCCTTCGGATTTGAGAATACTGCGGCCTATGCTGATTAATATCAGTAAAAGCATTAGAAGGCCTGTGCTGCCCACACTGCCACCCAGAGCAACGCTGCCCCCTTCAGGTCAGATACAACAACACTACACTATTTTATTGTCACTTTCTAGGGGTGCACGATTTTGGAGGGAAAAAATTTAGTGGCGGGAAAAAGCTCTAGGTTTGCTGTTCGTGTTTGTAGGGATACACAATTTGGCCAAAATATTAAGATATGTCAATATAAATGTAATTAAATAATTAATCAATAAATCAATCAATCAATAAATAAATATAATTTTATTTTACAAGATATTGTTAATATGATATAATATAATATAATTTTACAATTGTTCAAATTAGACTTCTGTAACAATATAACAACGAATATAGTAATATTTAAACAGATCATTTAATATCATTTTTATTTTACAAATATTTACACAATTTGACCAAAATATTTTAAGTAAATATAAACATTAAAATAAATAAATAAAATTTTATTTTACAACTGTAAAAATTTGACTTTTCTTATTTGTAGGGCTACACAATTTGGCAAAAATTTTGTAAATATAATATAATATAATATAATATATTATATTATATTAAATAAAAAAAAAATAAATAAATAAATAAAATAAAATAAAATAAAATAAAATTTTATTTTACAACTGTAAAAATTTGACTTTTCTTATTTGTAGGGCTACACAATTTGGCAAAAATTTTGTAAATATAATATAATATAATAATTTCTTATTTGTTTACAATATTATAATATAATATAATATAATATAATATAATTGTATTTTACAACTGTAAAAATTAGACTTTTCTTATTTGTAGGGCTACACAATTTGGCAAAAATTTTGTAAATATAATATAATATAATATAATATAATATAATATAATATAATATAATATAATATAATATAATATAATATAATTGTATTTTACAACTGTATAAATTTAACTTTTGTAAAAATAAATATAGTAATAAGTAAATAAATAAATAAACAAATACAACTGTAAGGCTACACAATTTGGCCAAAATTTTGTGATACAATATTAATGTAGCAATACATTTAATAATAAATAAATAAATTGATAAATGGGTAAATTAGCAAAATAACTAAATAAATAATTATTAAAAGACCCAATAACTTAATGACTTTTTCAGTTGTATGTGATTTACTGGATTAGGATAAAATAATAATAATAATAATAATAATAATAATAATAATAATAATATATATATATATATATATATATATATATATATATATATATATATATATATATATAATCATTGATTTTACTCAATTTCTACTGAATAAAGTATTTTGTGCTTGGAATAACCATATGAAATATATATTTTAATATTATATATAACAATACAAGTGGAGTTGTAAGTAAGTTAGTAAGTTAATGTATTTATTTATTTTTCACACTTTTACAATTAGGTTACCACATATATCCATGTTTTCCAAGACTAGGGGGGACCCTGGTTCTTCAAAAGAAACAAAATGTTGAATTAACATAAGAAATACCTTGATTTTTAGTTGTTTCAGCTGTTTTAATGACGTTTTGTCTTATTTTAATTATTTTTAAGTCATCTTGAGGCCCTTTTGGCCTCATAAAGGTCATTGCTAAGGTCATAAAGATTTCAGTTTTATTTAACTGTGCAGCCCTACTACATTCTTTCTTAAAAATTCCTTTTATTTTCATCGCTGTCTGTTCCACTGCACACTGTCTTTTTCCTCTCAGTTCTCATATGTGAGTGTGACTGCTGTAATTTCACACAATGAAAGCTAAAGGAACAGTGAGGCAGCAGAGAGAGAGAGAGAGAGACTGCTGTGGAACAATGGAATGATGTGATTCTGTCAGTTAGTGTGGAAATTGGCTGGCAAATGATGCAGAAACATGCTGCTGTACACAAAATGACCAAAAATGATTGGATTTGGATCAGCAAGTGGCAGTGGAGCAGTGGTAGTGCTAGTCTGTCAGACATACTAGTCCTAAATGACATATACACTAATCTAACACCTCGCCAATTAAAATTTCAAAATGACTCATTTCAAATGACATATCAAATTATCTTACACATTTTGGTACTACAGGAATTATTTTTTAGCCAGTAATAGTGTATGTATGACAAATAATGTTTAAATTAACTTGAATTATCTGTCTCTGTGCCAAAAAAACTTGAAAAACACATCAGCAATCATTTTGGAACATGAGTTTTTTTTCTCCCCCAGGATTTTTGATGAATAGCAAGTTAAAAAGAACAGCATTTATTCAAAATAGAAATCTTTTCTAACAATATAATGTACACTACTATTCAAAAGTTTAGGCTCAGTATGTTTTGTTGTTTTTGTTTTGAAAGAAAATAGTATTTTTATTCAGCAACGATGTGTTAAATTGATACAATAAATGATAGTAAAGACTTATATTGTTAAAAAAGATTTCTATTTTAAATAAATACTGTTCTTTTAAACGTATTATTCATCAAAGAATCCCGAAAAAAGTATGTTCCAAAAAAAATAAATAAAATTAAACAGCACATCTGTTTCCAGCATTGATAATAAAACAGCATATTGTGTGTGTTTTCTCAGTGCCGTGTTCAAAGCCCATGGACGTGCTGTTCCTGCTGAGAGCCTCTTCTGATAACCAGTTTGAAGATTTGAAAACATTTGTGAGAACTTTTATTAAAAGCACAAATATTGGTAAGTCTCCATAAGATTGTTTTTTGTTTTGGTGTATACATTATACCTGTTACTTCTAGAGTTGTACTTTTCTGTGTTGCAGGTCTCAATGAAACACAGGTGGCGGTGATAGTGTATGGAGCCAAATCAGAAGTTGCAGTCACATGGAGAGATGAACAGACAGAAGACAACCTTCTCAAGCTTCTAGAAACTTTACACAGCAAGACAGACAACACACCCAGACTGGGTAAGCATGCCGAGAAGACACAGCCAGTACAGTACAGCCTGACAGTTAAAATATACGCCACGCTACATACATGTAGGCGTTCCTTCCTCTGTCTCTGCAGGAGCTGCGCTGCGATTGGCCGTGCAGACAGCCGTTTCCTCCACCAGCGGGGGACGGATGGGCATCCCTAAAGCTGTGGTTATGGTGGTGACTGACAGGTCGATAGACTCGGTGCAAGAGGCAGCAAATGAAGCTCTGACCGCTGGTGGGTGAAACTGTTTAACAGCTTTATCAATACTCTATTTTAAGTGGTCTTTAAAAGAGAAGTTCACTTCCAGAATGAGAATTTCCTGATAATTTACTTAGCCCCATGTCATCCAAGATGTTCATGTCTTTCTTTTTTTCAATCTAAAACATTCCCAGATTTTTCTCCATACAGTGGATTTCACAGGTTTAAAGTCCAGTTTCAATGCACAATCCCAGCCGATGAATCAGGGTCTTATCTAGCAAAACTGTCAGTCATTTTCTAAAAAAAACCCCACAATTTTATATGCTTTTTAACCAAAAAATGCTCATCTTACAACAGGTCAACATCATGTAATTACGCACACACAACTTAGGCGGAAATACAGATCCAGTGTTTGCAAAGTGAACGTGCAAAGAAAGTCAAACATCCTTTAACAAAAAAAGGTAAAACAACGATTTTGGATGATTTTGGATGAGAGTTTTTCACACTACCCTACCTTTTTGTATGACACCGTTTTAGTGCCACGTTAAAAAATAAACAAATCTAAAATTACTAAATATGTCAAAAATAAAGTCAAAATATTTCAAGAATAAAGCTGAAAGGTTTTGTGAATAAATTTTGGAGGAATTTGGAGCATAGAGTCAGAATATTTCTAGAATAAAGTCAAAATGTTTCGAGAATAAAGTCAGATTCTTTCGAGAATAAAGTCGAAATGTTTTGAGAAGAAAGTTGGAATGTTTCGAGAATAAAGTCAAAATGTTTCGAAAGTAGAGTCGGAATGTTTCGAGAATAAAGTCGGAATGTTTTGAGAATAGAGTCGAAATGTTTCGGGAATAAAGTCTGAATTTTTTGAGAATAAATTCAAAATGTTTTGAGAATAAATTCAAAATGTTTTGAGAATAACGTCAGAATGTTTCAAGAATAGAGTCGGAATGTTTCAAGAATAGAGTCGTAATGTTTCGAGAATAGAGTTGGAATGTTTCAAAAATAAAGTTGGAATGTTTCAAGAATAGAGTCAGACTGTTTTGAGAATGGAGTCGGAATGTTTCAAGAATAGAGTCGGAATGTTTCAAGAATAGAGTCGTAATGTTTCGAGAATAGAGTTGGAATGTTTCAAAAATAAAGTTGGAATGTTTTCGAGAATAAAGTCAGACTGTTTTGAGAATGGAGTCGGAATGTTTTGAGAATAGAGTCGGAATGTTTCGAGAATAGAGTCGGAATGTTTCAAAAATAAAGTCGGAATGTTTCAAGAATAGAGTCATAATGTTTCGAGTATAGAGTCAGAATGTTTCGAGAATAAAGTCGGAATGTTTAGAAAATAAAGTCGGAATGTTTCAAGAATAGAGTCAGACTGTTTTGAGAATGGAGTCGGAATGTTTTGAGAATAGAGTCGGAATGTTTCGAGAATAGAGTCGGAATGTTTCGAGAATAAAGTCAGAATGTTTAGAAAATAGAGTCGGAATGTTTCGAGAATAGAGTTGGAATGTTTCGAAAATAAAGTCGGAATGTTTCAAGAATAGAGTCAGAATGTTTCGAGTATAGAGTCAGAATGTTTCGAGAATAAAGTCGGAATGTTTAGAAAATAAAGTTGGAATGTTTCAAGAATAGAGTCGGAATGTTTCAAGAACAGAGTCAGAATGTTTTGAGAACAGAGTCGGAATGTTTTGAGAATAGAGTCGGAATGTTTTGAGAATAGAGTTGGAATGTTTCGAGAATAGAGTCGGAATGTTTCGAGAATAAAGTCAGAATGTTTCGAGAATAGAGTCGGAATGTTTTGAGAAAGTTGGAATGTTTCGAGAATAGAGTCGGAATGTTTTGAGAATAGAGTTGGAATGTTTCGAGAATAGAGTCGGAATGTTTTGAGAATAGAGTTGGAATGTTTTGAGAATAGAGTTGGAATGTTTTGAGAAAGTTGGAAGGTTTCAAGAATAAAATCAGAATGTTTCGAGAATAGAGTTGGAATGTTTCAAAAATAAAGTCGGAATGTTTCGAGAATAAAGTCAGAATGTTTTGAGAATAGTCAGAATGTTTTTCGAGAATAGAGTCGGAATGTTTTGAGAATAGAGTCGGAATGTTTCGAAAATAAAGTCGAAATGTTTTGAGAATAGAGTCGGAATGTTTTGAAAATAAAGTCGGAATGTTTTGAGAATAAAGTCAGAATGTTTTGAGAATAGTCAGAATGTTTCGAGAGTAGAGTCGGAATGTTTCGAGAGTAGAGTCGGAATGTTTCGAGAATAGAGTCGGAATGTTTAGAAAATAAAGTCGGAATGTTTCGAGAATAAAGTCGGAATGTTTTGAGAATAAAGTCAAAATGTTTCGAAAATAGAGTTGGAATGTTTTGAGAATAGAGTCGGAATGTTTCCCGAATAAAGTCGTAATTACGAGAATTGAAGCATTTAAAATTATAATATTTTGAGAATATAGCTTGCATATGCAAATGGCACAGGGAGAAATTGCCAGGCTACCGGAATTGATTTGAATATATGTGGGATTATTAGCAGCAATCAAACCATGTGTTATACTTGCAGGGACAGTATGCTTGTAAATAATCCCATCTTTGATTGCACTCATTAGGCCTATTTGCAGTGCGCCAGCCACCCAATAATAGAAATAAGCTTTGTGCTTTTGGTGCTTTTAATACAGATAATAATAGCTTTCAAAATCTGTCAGTTTAATAGCCAAATACAAACAATGTGTCTTGCAACAATGTGTTTTTCACGCTCTTTAATGTGGCGGGACAGATCACTGTATTTATGCGAATCAGTTGTCTTTTCGATTACAATGAGACATTTGTTTCATTCAATTATACTGTTTTCTTTGTGAAAATTCCACCACCTACTTATGTAGAGCTCTTTGAAGCTGCAATGAAACTGCAATTTGGACCTTTTGGTTCCCACTGAAGTCTACTATATGGTGAAATCCTGGAATGTTTTCCTCAAAAAATGTCTTTGTAACTGAAGAAAGAAAGACATGAACATCTTGAATGACATGGCGCTGAGTAAATTACCAGGAAGTTTTCATTCTGTAATATATTTAGGGTTCAACAGAAATTAAACTCTATCAACAGCAACTGTGGTACAGGGTCGATTTCCACAGACAATTATTTCAGTAATGCATTTATAATTAAAGCCTATAGGGCAAGATATTCCAGATTTAAATAATAAAGTCATGATGTTTTGACTTTTTATAAGAAAAAAAAAATCATGAAGTTGAATGAAGCAAAAATAAAGTTGTAGCATTATAAGACGAAGTCATAGCATTATTAGATTAAAGTCATAATATTATGAGAATAAAGTCATAAGGAACGTAACATCAAAGTGAAGTGCAGTCAGCCACCGGTTGCTACTTTAGTTTGCACAAAAGAGGCAATTTCCTGAATGTCTGTCTTGTTCCTTCTCATGAATAAATTCAATTTCCTACATAACTGCTCCATTCTCCTGATACTAATGACAACTTGGTGCTGGTGCAGCAATAGTCTAAGGATGTCTTTGTTAGTAAATCCTACACTACAATATAACAAAATGCACCACATCCATTTACTCTTACTATGTGCTTTATTCCTATCATAGCCTTTTCTCATAATATTGTGATCTTTCTAGAAATATCTACTTTATATGAACAATATTGCATCTTTAAATTTCTCAATTTATGATTTTATTCTCATAACATTATAACATGTGTTTGTTGCATACAGGTGTGTCAGTGTTTCCTATTGGACTGGGTAGCCAGTATGACCAGACTGAATTGAGCACACTCGCAGGACGACACGCTCAAGACAACGTCATTCGGCTCAGCAGCACAGAGTATCTGCTTGCCATGGCTGCACTCGACCAGTCGTTCACAGACAAACTCTGCAGGGGTGAGACTCACGTATACACACTCTCACACACACATAACACAATAAAACAGGAATACTGTAGCAGTTTGATTATGATTATGATGGTGATGATAATGATAATGATGATGATGTCCCTCAGCGGGTCCTCCTGGAGTGTGTGTGGATGATGAAGGGAATGAGCGGAAGGTGAGCTGTGTTTCAGCAGGATGCAAAATTCCAATCAATCCATCCATCTCCCATTAAAGATCTCAACTTATTTACATCAGCTTCTAATTTTCTACCATTCAACCTCCTGATGCAGACTTTCCAAAAACAATCTGTTTTTCACTGGATCTTGGGATCCATAATATTTTCACTGAGCCAGACATTATGGGCCATTAACATCATCCCTTAAAAAACCTGAGCTACAGCTGTTCACTAACGAATCATTTATTATAAGGCTAGTAACATATTCTATGCAAGTATGCAAACATGAATGCTTGACCAATGCATGCAATTTTTGGATAGCAATGGCAGTAGCTAACCTCTGAACTCAAGGGGGCGATAGAGTTACATTCAAATGTGTATGCCTTTAAAGCTCACTGTGATGTTATTCAGGCGGTTAGCTATAAATGTCAACACTTGAACCAGCTTGCTTTAAAAGAGTCTTTTCAAACAGTTGGCAGCAGATGTCATTAAATATGAAAAATTACCACTGAAGATGATTCATGCTTATGCCCTCTTTAGCACCATATTTCAGAATGCAACAAATTTATAGCTTTTATAGACAAAAGTGTATGTTTTGGCCTGTTTTCTGAAATTCCAATTTACAGTAGAGGTCAAATTTTCATGCACCTTGCAGAATCTGCAAAATGTTAATTATTTTACCAAAATAAGAGGGATCATACAAAATGCATGTTGTTTTTTATTTAGTACTGACCTGAATAAGGTATTTCACATGAAAGATGTTTACATATAGTCCACAAGAGAAAACAGTTGAATTTATAAAAATTACTCTTTACCCTGATCTTCAAATTCAAAAGTTTTCACGCCCGGCTGTTAATGCATTGTGTTTCCTTCTAAAGCATCAGTGAGTGTTTGAACCTTCTGTGATAGTTGCATATGAGTCCCCCAGTTGTCCTCAGTGTGAAAAGATGGATCTCAAAATCATACCGTCAAAAAAAAATTCAGTTGAAAAAAAAATGCTGAAAAACAAAAGAATTTGTGGGACCTTAAGGATTTTTATGAAAAACAGCGGGCAGGTTAACTTTTCAGGACAAACAAGGGACTCTTGAACAACTATCACTAAACAAAAACAAAAAAACAGCTGTGGATCATTCAGGTAACAACACAGTATGAAGAATCAAGCATATGTAAACTTTTGATGAATTCAACTATCATTTTATTTTGTGTACTATATGTAAACGTGTTTTATGTGAAATATCTTATTCAGTTTAGTATTAAATAAAAAATAACATGCATTTTTGAAACGGAAAGCTTTTTCCCTTATGACTGGTTTTGTGGTCCAGGGTCACATATACTATATGTAGATAAATTGCAGCCTTTCTGATTTGACATTTGCACTAAGCCAAATAGTGATTTCAGTTTCCTTTCGATTAATCATGCAGCGTCTACCACAGATTAACAAAGGGACCTGATGTTCTGGTTGTGCATCTAAATAACTATTTTGATTATTTCTTTTCATCAGCCTGGTGAGACGTGGTTGTTGTCAGACGGCTGTCACTCAGTGCTGTGCAACCCATCAGGCACGGTAACAGTGCAGAGCCACCGCATCAACTGTGAAAAGATGCAGCCACCCATCTGCAACAGCAACCTCCCGGCCCTCCGCTACAATCACACCTGCGGATGTACCTGGACCTGCCCCTGTACGAACACACAGCCCTTACGTATCTCACTCAATGCACCAAACCTTTCCTGTATTTAGTAATATCACCTGTGGGTTTCAACAGTTGTTTTCTTAATTCATTATTTGATTGGACTGCCAAAATTGGTCATTTTCACACAAACTTGGCTTTAAAATGCTAAATAATTAGTTGAAACCAAATTAAACATGCATAATACATTATTAAACTGCATGAAATGCAAACTTTTAGCTTTAAAACAGTTGACGTCAAAAGTTTACATCACCCTTTCAGTGTTTTTTTTTTTTGCTTTTGTTTAGTGATAGTCGTTCATGAGTCCCCTGCTTGTCCTGAACAGTTAAACTACTTGCTGTTCTTCAGGAAAATCCTTCAGGTTCCACAAATCCTTCAGGTCTTTGGTTTTCCAGCATTTTTGTGTATTTGAACCCTTTCCAACAATGACAGTATGATTTTGAGATCCATATTTTCACACTGAGAACACTCATATGCAGCTATTACAGAAGGTTCAAACGCTCACTGCTGCTTCAGAAGGAAAAACAATGCAGAAAGTTGGGGGGTGAAAACTTTTGAACAGAATGGAGATTTGTAAATTTTTCATATTTTGCCTAAATATCATATTTTTTCATTTAGTACTGCCCTTCAGAGGCTACAGAAGATAGCTACATGTTTCCCAGAAGACAAAATAAGTTAAATTTACCCTGCTTTTTAAAATTAAACTTAAAATGAAAGTTTTTACCCCCCAGTACCCCAACACCTTAATGCATGGTTTTTCCTTCTGGAGCATCAGTGATCGTTTGAACCTTCTGCAATAGTTGCATATGAGTCTCTCAGTTGTCCTCAGTGTGAAAAGATGGATCTCAAAATCATATAGTCATTGTTGGAAAAGGTTCAAATACACAAAAAAGCTGAAAAACCAAAGAATTTGTGGGACCAGAAGGATTTTTCTAAAGAACAGCACGCAGTTTAACTGTTCAGGACAAACAAGGGACTCTTGAACAACTATCACTTAATAAACAAACACAGCTGTGGATCATTCGGGTAACAACACCGTATTAGAAATCAGGTGTATGTAAACTTTTGAATGGGGTCATTTTTATTAATTCAGCTATTATTTTCTCTTGTGGACTATATGTAAATGTATTTTATGCATTTTGTATAGGATCCCTATTATTTTGGTAAAATAATTAACATTTTGCAGATTCTACAAGGTGTATGTAAACTTTTGACCTCAACTGTATGCATACTGTCATTCCTACAGGTAGTTGCATGGGCAGCTCCACCAGTCACGTTGTTTCATTTTCGGGTGCAGCTCTGAAGCTAAGAGCCGCTTGCTCATATTTGCTGCTTCGCACTGGAGGGGCGGAGCTAGTGTTGCATACGGCTGCCTGTCAAAGCTCGCCCAATCAGATCTGCATGAAGAGTCTGGAGCTGAGGGAGGGAGAGATGAGTGTGGTGCTACAGGATGACATGAAGGTTTATATAGTGTAAAATCATGCAAAGTGAAAGATTTTGCCAAGTAGAGAGGGTCAACATGTTCTCTGTATTGCAGGTGACTGTGGGCGGTGTGATCACCGCCGTCCCATTCAGAAGTGAGGGAGTGACTGTGACTCAAATTGGTGCAATACTGCACCAGCTGAGATCAGAGCAGCATGGTTTCACACTCACCTTCACTCCCCACAGCAATGAGTTCATGGTCAATATGGACATCGCCATGAAACCCAACACCACTGGCTTATGTGGTAAATACACTTTCTTTAAAGGGATAGTTCATCCAAAAAAATGACCCCATGGTTTACTCAAATAGGACTTTCTTCTTTCAGACGAATACAATCAGAGTTATATTAAAAACTTCCTGAGTCTTCCAAGCTTTATAATGGCAGTGATTGAGTGTTGAGATTTTGACGTCCAGTAAAGTGCATCCATTCATCATAAAAGTGCTCCACACGGCTCTGGAGGTTAATAAAGACCTTCTGAAGTGAATCGATGCATTTGTGTAAGAAAAATATGATGGATGGATGCACTTTATTGGACGTCAAAATCTCAACACCAGTTCACTACCATTATAAATCATGGAAGAGCCAGGGCATTTTTTAATACAACTCTGATTGTATTCATCTGAAAAAAGAAAGTCATACACCTAGGTTGGTTAAATCATAGGGTAATTTTCATTTTTGGGTGAACTATCACTTTTTGCTTATGGCTAATTTTTGGAGTTTGAATGCTTAGGAGAGTATTATGTGCTTTTCGAAATTAATTGTTGTAAAATTAATTTAAATTTCTAAAAGTGATTTAAGATATCATGCAAATTGTCAATTTAAAATCTGAAGAATAATTGAATTCAAAGAAATTCATATATCTTTTTTCTGGGTTTTTGTTTTTAAATGTGTTAATACATGTTTTTTTTTTTTTTTTAATCACATTCTTATGGAGTATTTCTATTAAATGATATTAACATTAAGTCATATACACTGCCAGTCAAAAGATTTTTAATATTTTTTTTAAAGAAGTCTCTTCTGCTCACCAAGCCTGCATTTATTTGATCCAAAGTACAGCAAAAATAGAAGATTTTAAAATATTTTTGCTATTTTTTAAAATAGCTGTTTTCTATTTTAATATATTGTAAAAAGCTGAATTTTCAGCATCATTATGCCAGTCTTCAGTGTCACATGATCCTTCAGAAATCATTCTAATATGCTTATTTTTGCTTTTCAAGAAACATTTATTATTGTTAATATTTAAAACAGCTGAGTACATTTTTTCAGGATTCTTTGATGAATAGCTTTAGTTAACATTATACACTATACCATTCAAAAGCTTTATAATTATAGTTATTTAAAATTATGCTTTAAAGTGATCAAAAGTGATTATGAAGACATTTATAATGTTATAAAAAAATTCTATTTCAGATAAATGCTGTTCTTCTGAACTTTCAAAGAAACTTGAAAAAATTCTGCTTTTTTCAACATAATTATAATAAATGTTTTTTGAGTAGCAATTTCAAATCAGAATATTAGAATGATTTCTGACGGGTCATGTGACTGGAGTAATGATGCTAAAAATTCATCATGAAATCACAGGAATAAATTACATTTTAAAATATATTCAAATAGAAAACAGTTATTTTAAACAGTAAAAATATTTCAAAATTTAAATCAAATAAATGCAGGCTTTGACTTCTTCACAAAACATTAAAAATCTTACTGTTCAGAAACTTTTGACTGGTAGTGTATGTTTGTGATGTACATAACTGGTTTATCTCTCTCTCTCAGGTTCGTGCTCTAATGATCAGACGGGTTTGTTGTTATCTGACGGCAGTGTGACCACAGACCCTGACGTGTACCTGAAGGGATGGGCTCTGGGCGAGTGCGTCCAGCACCAGGAGGTTGAGTCGTGTGCCGCAGGTGTGGCGAAGGGCTGTGACGTGTTAAGTTCTGAGGTGTTTGGTCGCTGTCACGCTCTGGTCCCCCCGCAGGATTATGTGCAGATCTGTCGGACCGTGGCCTGCCAGCCTAACGCGTTGTGCGACCTTGTTACCGCGTACAGCAGCGTGTGCCGTCAACAGGGAGTGTGTGTGGACTGGAGGACGCCCACCCTCTGTCGTGAGTCTTCTGTGATTAATGAGTCATGAAGTGAAGCCGTGAGGACCCTGTGAGTCTCAGCTCAGTGAGATGGTGGCACTTTGATCAGCAAGCCTGAGAAAGAACAAACAGAAGTTAAAACAGATCTGTGTGCAGTAATGAAAGTCTCAAGCTTGAAAGAAAGTTAAAGTGGAAGCGTATATCTAGTGGCTGGTAGTATGAAATAGTTCCCCTCAAAAATGAAAATTAATGCATCATTTATTCATCCTCATGTCGTTTCAAACTTTCATACTGTTACAACCACAAAAAGAGACATATTTACACCACTCTTTCATACACTGCTGTTCAAAAGTTTGGGATCAGTAAGATTTTTAATGTTTTTTTTTTTTTTTTAAAGAAGTCTCTTATGCTCATCAAAGTTTGCAATTTAAAATAACAGTGTTCTATTTTAATATATGTGACCCTGGACCACAAAACCAGTCATAAGGTTAAATTTGACAAAACTGAGATCTATACATCATATGAAAACTCAATAAATAAGCTTTCTATTGATGCATGGTTTGTTAGGATAGGACAATATTTGGCCGAGATACATCTATTTGAAATCAGAAATCTGAGGATGCAAAAAAATCAAAAAGACTGAGAAAATCACCTTTAAAGTTGTCCAAATTAGGTTCTTAACAATGCATATTACAAATCAAAAATTACTTTTCGATATGTTTACAGTAGGAATTTTACAAAAAATCTTCATGGAACATGAACTTTACTTAATTTCTTAATGATTTTTGGCATAAAAGAAAAATAAAAAATTTTGACCCATATAATGTATTTTTGGCTATTGCTACAAATATACCCCAGCGACTTAAGACTGGTTTTGTGGTCCAGGGTCACATATTTTAAAATATAATTTATGACGCAAAGCTGAATTTTCAGCATCATTATTCCAGTCTTCAGTGTCACATACTTTTTCAAAAATTATTCTAATATGCTGATTTATTGTCAATGTTGAAAACAGCTCTGCTGCTTAATATTTTTTTGAAAACTGTGATAGTTAAAAAACAAAAACCAGAAAAGAACAGCATTTATTCAAAACAGAAATCTTTTCTAATAATGTAAGTATTTGAACAGTAGTGTATATTGTTACCAAAGATTTCTGTTTTAAATAAATGCTGTTCTTTTTTTAATGTTTTATTCATCAAAGAATTCTGACAAAAGTATCATACTAAATAATAAATCAGCATATTAGTATGATTTCTGAAGCATTACGTGACACTGAAGACTGGAGTAACGATGCTGAAAATTCAGCTTTGCATCACAGAAATAATTTGTTTTTAAAGTATATTAAAATAGAAAACCACTACTTTAAATTGCAATAATATTTCAATATTACTGTATATTTAGAATTTTTAATCAAATAAACACAGCCTTGGTGAGCAGAAAATGCTTCTTTAAAAAACATTACAAATCCCAAACGTTTGAACGACAGTGTAGTTCATAGTGACCAAACTCCAAAAAGCATAATAAAACACTATAGAAGTACTATAAAAAAGTCTAATATAATTTTCTAAAGTCATAGATTTTTGTGTTACAAAAATATGTAAATATTTCTATTTTGCTTATATTTATTTTTATTTCTGTTTTAGTTTTAGTATTTTTTGTACTTCATATTAACGATTTTTTATTTTAGTTAACAATCTCTTTTTAGATAAAAAAAAAGAAAATTAGAAAACTATTTTATAATATATTTTCCTTAAATTTATTTTTATTTCTGTTTTACTTTTAGTATTTTTAGTACTTCATCTTAACATTTTTTTATTTTAGTTAATAATAAGACTGCTCTTTAGAAGATTAAAAAAAGAAGAAAACCAAAATAAAAAACATTTCTATTTTGCCTAAATTTATTTTTATTTCTATTTTAGTTTTAGTATTTTTAGTACTTCATCTTAACAATTTTTTTATTTTAGTTAACAATAAGACTGCTCTTTAGAAGTTTAAAAAAGAAGAAAATAGAAATTAAAAATAAATTTTTAAAATGTATTTTTTTTTTAAATTTAATACATTTTTTTTTTCCTTTTTAAGCTGGACAAGCCCCTGGTCTATGAATACTATGAATATTGTTTGCAGTTCAATCTGCATGACAATTTGTCTACATATGACAATTTTGTGTTTTATGGAAAAATGCAATGACCTTATATCCAAACATTCATTCTCCAGATAGACATTATTTCTTACAGTTTATTCTCTTTTTCACTGGAAAATGTTGCAGTAACAGAATTAAATATTGGTATCAGTATTTTATGTCATTAATAATTTTGTGATTCAAATGCTTGAATTTCACATATTTTATTTTCTGTGTGTAGCCATGTCATGCTCAGACTCAATGGAATACGCTGCCTGTCGAACCGGATGTTTGGAGCAGTGCGGACGAAGCCAGTTCAGTCGTGGTGACATGATGGGTGACGGTTTAATACAGGGCAATGGATCAGTCTGCTTGAACACTCCCACAGAGGGCTGTTTCTGCCCTAAAGGGTCCTTGTTAATGGGAGATAGGTGTGTAAGCAAAGAGACCTGCAGCCAATGTGTGGATGACCATGGGAAGACCCATAAGGTATATTAATTTTACTATTTATTAAACATCATACCTTTATGCTATTGCTATTGCCACCACTTTATAAAACCAATAAGATGATCCTGGTGTGTGTGTGTGTGTGTGTGTGTGTGTGTGTGTGTGTGTTTCAGTTTATGGAAAGCTGGAATCCTGAGGAAAACCCCTGTCTTCTGTGCGTGTGTCTGGATCAGCAGCGCATTAACTGCACCGCGTTACCCTGCACCAACGCTAAAGGTAAAGACAGGATGTGTATACATTCTCTCTCACTATCGCTCTCGTGCACTACACGATTAACAGCACCATTTCTTCAAGTGGTTTCTCAGTGTGTGTTGTCATGGCAACTGTTCCTGTGCTACAGCCCCAGAGTGTGGACAATGTGAGGTTCTTCGGGAGAAGACGGGATCTAAGTGCTGCCCTGAATATGAGTGTGGTGAGCTGAGAATACACATCTAACACAGAGAAAACAAAAAAAAAATTGCATTTATACATAACTTATCCATAATGTACATTCTACTCATTCTCATACAGACACGTCTATCTGGCCATATATATATATATATATATATATATATATATATATATATATATATATAATATATATATTATATATATATATATAT